>NC_137024.1:6498741-6623741 GCF_032717465.1 Coenobita brevimanus | reverse complement strand
GATAGAGATATATTGGCTTAACTGTGATCAGACTTTGAGATCAACTTGGCTCCGACATTAAGATCAGTTTTACTCAGCTCGGCCAAAGCTAAGGAGATTTTTTTTTTTTTTTATTACCTCTAGTCTCTGAACAGATTTATGTTTCGATCAGATTTACCCAGAGAGAGAGAGAGAGAGAGAGAGAGAGAGAGAGAGAGAGAGGATTATTAGCTTACTCATTAAATTATGGATCTTTACTTCACCTTCATATTTAGATGAGAATTACCTGGTTATTCGGATCAGCTTTACTCTGGCCAGGTAGAGAGATGGGTCTTTTTTTTTTCTTTTATGTCCTCCTTTTTATTGTATATTTTTTGTGGAATAAGTTTTTTTTGGACCTCATCCCCGGCTTTTAGAACCTCGCCCCATCTCTCTCTCTCTCTCTCTCTCTCTCTCTCTCTCTCTCTCTCTCTCTCTCTCTCTCTCTCTCTCTCTCTCTCTCGTTGGGAACAAGAATTTAAGTACGGTAATGATAATGATGATGATGATGATGATGGCGGTGATGATGATGATAATGATGGTGGGGATGGTGGTAGTGATAATGATGATAATGACGATGATGGCGATGATGATGATGATGATGTGTGGTTGGTGGTGGTGGTGATGATGATTATAATGATGGTGATGGTGATAATGATAATGATGATGATGATGATGGTGATAATGATAATGATGATGTTAGGTCCAAGGAAACATCCAAACATTCCTCCGTAGATGTTTATTGTTGACGCCACCTACTACTTGGTCCGGAAGGCGTTTTTGTTCCTTTGTTTTGCTTTCTTGGGCCGGAACAGTGTAAACCGCTTTCGCAAATAAACAAACATTCGAAACAGGTAAATATTGACACAGAAACCGACATATTTTTCTTGTAAGACTGAAATTTTCTTCCAAGACAATTTCTGTGCAACTTCTCGACTGTCTGAAACATATTTTTGGTGACTAGTTAGGGAGACGCAATTTCTGTGAGACATTTTTCCTTGAACGTGGAAGAGATTTTTGAGATGAGTGGATTAATCGAGTCAGGGATTCATATTTTTTCCTTGGACAAAAAAAAAAAAAATGACTTGCAAGTAAAAAACAAGAGATCATTGTACATCGCCAAACCCTTTCATCCCGAGAACGTCTCACACACACACACACACACACACACACACACACACACACACACACACACACACACACACACACACACACTGCACCGAAGAGATAAACAGAGACAGATAGGGGTGACTTAAGCATAGACAGGTAGGGGTGTCTGTGTACTTTCATCCAGCATTCCCAGACTCTTTCGAAGTCAGTGGTAAATCACATTGCAAACATCCAAACACCAGCCACTCACCCACCCCAGAGATCGTCGACCGCTCAAGGTCAGACTGCTGCCCTCAGGTTCTGTCAGCAGCAGTGGTGGTGGTGGTGGTGGTAGTGGTGGTATGGTGGTGGTGGTGGTGGAGACGCGCACTCACACTCCATTTGTTACACATACACATACGTACAGACGCAAACATATAAATAAGGAGACAGACAGGCAGAACCAAGCACACACACACACACACACAGACACAGACACACACACAGACACACACACACACACACACACACACACACATACATACACACACACACTCCTTCATTCACGTATGACTCATTCACACACTCCATCACCACACACACACACACACACACACACACACACACACACACACACACACACACACACACACACACACACACACACACACACACACACACACACACACACACACACACACACACACACACACATCCTTCATTGATTCACAAGGCAACGCACTTCAGTTTACCATTCATGCACCCATTATTCATTCACGTCCCCTACTCTTCATTTACCTGCCACCAAACCTCATCATCATTCATTTCCACTTCATTTACTCACTATAACCTTCATTCACCGCATCCATCACATCTCTTTTTCATTCACACTTTTCTGTTTTATTTTTGCGTCTGGTACATGACACTATTTTATTTTTTATGTATGGGAGCTCAGGTAATGGAGGTGACAGTCTTAATCAACCTTTCCAGAACGACAATTTTGTATTTTATGTAATTTTGCTAACTAAATTTTAATCAGGTTAGGGTTTAGAATCTCTCCCTCAACTCTTTCAGGACGATTACTTATTATTTTGGTTATTCGTGCAACCGTCAGACAGTTTTACTCAGGAATTTCGTGCATAACATTCTTTGGATTCCCTTCCATCACTCACGCACGTACTCTTAAAAAAATGTAACGAAGCTCCAAGAGTACTTTCCACTTTCAAACTCAGACGAATAGCTTTGAAACACTTTACTGTACTGCTGTGTTCTTTTGCATTTTGAAACACAGAACGAAGTGTTTTGAAATACACACCTGTGTCTTGTTTCAATCGCCGTATATTACAGATCAGTCATTAAAGTAAAATATTTTGGCACCAGCAGAATTTTTAATACCGGTACCTCATAAGTTACTAGACACGTCATTACATCATTAAACGAACTGTTGCTTAGGTTCAAAATAGGAGTTTCGATAACTTTTTGTAACTGGATATCCATTGTAGCTTCCCGTCATAGCCCAACTCCTTACACCCTCTCTCCCCACCCTCACACTTTCGGCATCCCCTCCTTCACCCTGACACCTCCACTTCCTCATGCTCTCTCAGTCCGCACCCTTACTCTTTCTTCCTCCCCACATAATTATAACCTCACACCTTCCTCAACTCCTTTCATTCCATCACACCCTCACTCTCCACTCTCACATCTTCTACACTCCCCCGTACACCCTCTACACTAGGGGTGGGGATCCTTTCTCCTATTAATGGCTATTAGGATATTTTTAACATCATTCCCGGGCCATACAAAATCATCAACTTAAAATCAACTGTAGCCCTGTACATAATATATATACAGTGTATATCTATCTATCTATCTATCTACCTAACTATCTATCTATCTATCTATCAATTTATCTATGTCTATCTATCTATCTATCTATCTATCTATATCTATCTATCTATATATATATATATATATATATATATATATATATATATATATACTGTATATATATTCGTTCATTAGTTTATGGAACTGCATTTATGAATTGCCTCGCGGGCCTGATAAGATGGTCTTGCGGGCCTTATACGGCCCGGAGGCCGGACGTTCCCCACCCCTGCTCTACACTCCTGTATATTACCTAACTTCATATACATTCATATCTCCTCAGGCCCTCCCAATCACTTTCATAATACTTTCTCAACCTCCAACACCTTCTGCACTGCCTAATACTCCATGACACTCTCACATACACCCTCTGCACTTTTAAACGCACCCTCACTTACAACACTATCATATATCCTCACACCTTCGCAAAAAGTCCCATTCTCTAAACTCCCCCACGTCCCCTTACATTCCTGATTCCACAGTGTCCTCCCACATTCCCTAAACTCCCCCACGTCCCCTCACATTCCCTAAACTCTCCCTACTTCCCCACACATTTCCCAACGGCCCCCACGTCCCTACACATTCCCTAACCTCGCCCACGTCCCCTCACATTTCTTAAACTCCCCACGTCGCCTCTCACTCTCACATGCCCCACCCTACCACTACCCCTCACTCTCCAGCTCCTCCTGCAAGTGTGGACCTTAATGCCATCCATGCCCAGAGGTGGTTAGGGTGTGGACGAGAGAGAGAGAGAGAGAGAGAGAGAGAGAGAGAGAGAGAGAGAGAAAACTTCCTTTCACTCACTGCCGACCTTCTCCCACCGAATGAAATCATAATCTGTAAAATTGTTCTGTGAGGAGGAAACTACGCAACTTGTCTGTAATGACTACTGAGAGAGAGAGAGAGAGAGAGAGAGAGACAGAGACAGACAGACAGACAGACAGACAGACAGACATACAGAGAGGAAGGCGATGGGAGTTGGGGAGGAGAGGGAGTTAGGGAGGTGGTGGGAGAAAGGGATAAGGGATGGGGTGATTGAAACGTTGTAAATAGTGTACCGCCCATCCCGAGGTGTGTGTGTGTGTGTGTGTGTGTGTGTGTGTGTGTGTGTGTGTGTGTGTGTGTGTGTTTAGCCAATGATGCAGAGATACTCAGATGACGTCATGGATCGATAAGATGAATCACACACACACACACACACACACACACACACACACACACACACACACACACACACACACACACACACACACACACACACCTCCATTACCTCTTTTCATTTTTCACCTTAGATTATCAACACTTCCATTTTCACCCCCCACCGACTTCCATCTCCCCACACTCACGTATCCCTCCCCCTCACTCAAGTATCTCCCCCCTTCCCTCTCCCTCCCAACTACCCCCACTGAGCTCTCCCCTCTCTCCCTCCACCTTCCCTCACCTCCACCCCTCTTACGCACCTTCCCTTCCCCTCCCCTCTATTCACCTACACCTCCCACCAACCTGCATCACGCACACCATCGTTCACTGTTTCCCTGTCAGTAGAACTCGAAATATCCACCATCTCCGTCACTATCCCTTTTCAACTTAATCATCGCATCAGCTGCACTACTTCCCCAACCCTGACATCACATACACCACCAACACTACCACAGCTTTTATTTTGTGGTTTATTGTTCATCAGCTTCTCTCTCTCACTGACTCCCCTCAGTATCTCCTCGCGGTAATGTTGCAGTCTTTTTACTGCAACAGGTACACTGAACACTGTCACTGTGAACTTTATGTTTGCATGCGGCCTTCTTGAACCCCCATCAATGCTGTTTTGTTTCCATTTAAACCGTAATCACCAGACGATTATACTCAATTATTGGAGGGATCTGTAGTCGCTTACTTAAAGAGGGCTGTATCAAACATATCCGATTTTAAAAGTGCCTCCCCAGGTAACTACAGTCAGGTGGAACTATATAGTATACTCAGCACATTTCAGTCCAGCTCTCCAATGCAAGAATGAACCGGTTATTGGCAGTCCTTGTACGCAGCTGGTTTGATCTGGAACACTCTTCCTCCGGTTTTTCATCAGACTCTACTGCCTCCAGTATAGTGACAGTGTTTATAAATTCGCGGTTGCATAAAAAGTGCATGAAGCTGTTTGTAGGCAATATATATATACAGTACATTTTTCTTCCACTAACACAGCTACCAAATACTTCACGATAGCGCGTTTAGTTTCTCCTGACAAAGATCCCCAACCCTTTCAGCACAGGTGATGGTCAGAGGTTGTCAGATTGAAAGGAAAATTTGACTAGTAACCAAGGAGTCTCATTCCCACCTGGTAACGAAAACTCATTGAATTTCACATAACTTGGATTTTGTATTTAACTTGGGAGAGCGGCTCAGTCCCCTCAGATATGAACAAACTTACAGAAGCGAAGGAGAGGAAGTGTCGGGGTTGTGAAATACGAAACTTAAATGATCTGTAATAAACGTGAATTCTGATGGAGACGTTTTTATCCTGTAAATTTATTAAGATTATTTATAATTTTGACCCCAGATGTCCCATAGTGAACGGATATTGATTTGGGCTGTTTTGTGCATGTTTTATTTATTTATTTATTTTTTTAAGCGAATGATTGTGGTTCCTTCTTTTTTAAGTAGGGAAATGGCGTTGGGCAGGGCGACCTGGAGGCGATTTGTTTGTGGCCACTCCTTAGGGATTGATGCGTCTGGCAATAGATAGATAGATAGATGTTAGGATTGAAATTACAGTCACCACAATTAGCTCATAACCAGCTCTCCCCCAGCGCTCACTACCATTTACCATCATCATCACCTCACTCATCACCACACAGCCACTCATCACCCGTCTCCACCACTCATCACCACGCGTTCCTCACCACATATCATTCTACACCACCGGCACTTACCACTGTCATCACATCACTACCCTGCATCCATCAGCATCACGCCACTCACCACTCCCCATCACCAACACTTTAGCATTCGTCATTACCACATTACTCTTCCATCACCGCCATCACTGCCTTCATCACCACCACCCTCATCACCACCACCTCCCTCATCACCACCACCCTCAAAACCACCACTTACTACCACCATTCCCTCATCTTTCACCACCTTCCATCACCACCACCACTCCCTTATCACCACCACTCATCACCACCACTACCACTCCATCATCACCCTTATCACGTCTCATTACCACCACTCCCTCATGCCACCACTTATTAGCACCACTCACCACCTTCATCACCACCACTCATTACCACCATTCCCTCATGACCACCACTCATTATCACCACTCACCTTCCTTATGATCACCACTCATTATCACCACTCACTACCCTCATGACCACCACTCAAAACCACCACTCAAAACCACCACTCGTCACTACCACCGCTCCCTCATCGCCACCACTTACCACCTTCATGAACACCACTCATTACCACCACTCACCACCCTCACAACTACCACTCACCACCCTCATAACCACCGCTCACCACTCCCTCACCACCACCACTTCCCCATCACCACCACCATTCCCTCATCATCACCACCCCTCACCACCATGAGTCCTTCGTCATCACCACGCCACACCCTGTCTGCTGACGCCCGGAGCACCAAGCCTACGTGACGAGTGACCTTTATAAAGCCACTTGGCGTTGTGGTTCTCCATCTCCACACCTCTCACTCTCGCTCACTCTTCACACTTCTCACTCCTCACACGTCTCACTCTCACACCTCTCACACACGCTCACTCTTCACATCTCTCACACACGCTCACTCTCCACACATCTCACTCTTCACACCTCTCACACACGCTTGCTTTACACACCTTTCACACTCCACATCTCTCACTCTAAACACGTCCCACGCCCACTCACTCTATACACCTCTCACACACACTCACTCTCCACACCTTTCACACCCGTTCACTTTCCACAATTCTGACTTCTCCTCCACCTCCCACTTTCCACATCTCTTACTCTCCACACCTCTTCATTCTCCACACCTCTCACTCTCCGCACATCTAACACCCGCTCACTCTCCACACATCTCACCCTCCACACCTCTCACACTGCACACCACTCACACTCCACACCATTCGCACTCCACACCACTCACATTCCACATCATTCGCACTCCACACCACTCACATTCCACACCATTCGCACTCCACACTACTCACATTCCACACCTCTCACTCTCCAAACCTCTCACACTCCACACCTTTCACTTTTCACACCTCTCACACTCCACACCTCTCATCCTCCACCTCTCTCATTCAATTACTGGCCTTTTCTCTCCCCCACTTTCCACTCCTCATATTCACCTCACACCTGACATGCCCCGTAACACCTTGACCGATATTGCCAAACATTGATGCCAGTATTTATTGCGACTTATTCCAATCGATTTTTATCTGTTAAAGTAAATCCCTACCCTACAAAAGCCACACCTGTGAGCGCATAATAAGTGTTCTAATTAGCACCCAGGTGTTCTGATTAGCACCTCTAAAACTATTATTCTTTGCTGCATATAAATTATTGCTGTGCTTAAGGCAGAAATGGGAAAGCAGTTTGTTGGATAGGAAACACTTATTGATTTACTTATATAATAACACTTTAATGTGATTCTGTAACCATACCTTGCAACCATACCCTTGTATTGTGACCATACAACAATACGTACTAATTTTCACATAGGCACTCACACACTACTAGATACATATACTGTTTTACACTTACTTATACACTGCTAGTTCTAGTTTGCAAGCTCAAAAAATTAAGGTATGGTCACAGTATAAAGGTTAGGGATGGTTACAACAATTGTATGGGTGCTTCGATGCCAGTACTATTTGTGTACATAATCGATACGCATGTTTTTAAACAGTTTCATATTTTCGTTTAAAAAAAATGAGTTTGAAAAAATTACTCTGTACCAGGGAAGAGAGAGAGAGAGAGAGAGAGAGAGAGAGAGAGAACGAAGGAAATAAAGATGAGGGAATGAACGCGGAAATGGGTTTGTCAGGGAAAAATTCCTTGGACCTCGATGTAGGGGTAGGATTGGCAGAAAGGAAAAAAAAAAACATGCACAGGTTAAGAAAAAAAATTACGTAAGCAGATATAAGAAACAAGTAAGACAGAAATACGGAATGCTGTGGAAGGAAGACAGACAACAAAAGAAAACTACTCAAATTTTCTTATTTTGATTTTATGCAGACAGAAGCAGTCAAGGTTGAGTGTATCCGCATAGATTTATTCCGTCCAAGTAAGATCAAGAGAGAAATGCCAGAATCAAGGCTGTTTTACCTCGAGATACGCAGACCCACAACACAAAGGAAAGTGGAGGTTGTACAAATGGAGAAACTTATCCGGAGGCAAGAACAAATCGTTAGTTTCCAAATTACTTTCTTTCGGTTTCTCTGTCCGTGATTTTATTTTATGGTTCCTTTCGCGTCGCTCTATTGCGCTGCAGGTACGTTTGTTGATGACTGTTATTCTTCTACTAAGGCTATCAGTAGTGGTGTTCTCGGAGCTGTGTCCTTTAACCAACTTTCTTTCTCTTATTCATCATTGAGCTTCTGACCTGTACAGCTGAACTATATGCTGATAACTCCACTCTTCATTCCCCCCCCCCCCTCCTTCTCTCAGCATCAAGGACAGCAATCATTACTGTTATCATGGGATGATTTTTTGCTTACCTGGCTACTGGTGTATTATTTCTGATAGGGACAAGTGAAGTACATTGTTTTCAGTGCTTCAGAGGTATAATTCTTTAATCTTTTCCTTCTCCTCAATCCACCACATGGTTTCCTCCTAACCTTCAACAAGACAACTCAGTCCATCATATCTCAGTATTTTGAGTGTTTTTTTTTTTTTTTTCTCGTGATCTTTCATGGAGAAATCACATGCCTCTTCTGCAATAGCAGCTTTTCAGAGGTTAGATGTCCTTGACCGACTCAGTGCTTTCTTAATCCCTCCTCAGTTGCTGTTGGGACCTAATTAGCCCCTGTTTGAGGCGCGGCTATCATGTGAGGGGTCACCACATACAGCTCATTTGAACTGGGTGTCCTCACAGACCTTTGTCATAGTCCCTCCTCTCTTTGACTCTCTTCACCCCTTTTCTCTGTTGCATCTCTCTCATTACTGTTGCTGTTGAACTAGTCATTCTTCCTCTGAACTTTCCCAGCATTTTGTCCTCATTGCAGTGGACACGTAGCATCTATCTGGCTACATCCGCACCCCTTTTCTGTCCAGTTCTTTATGCCTTTCACGGATGCAACTGGTCAACTCTGGAACTGTCTTAATCTGTCTTTCCATTTACCTATAACCTCCATTCCTGAAAGTAATGTGTACGTGCATCTTAGAATATACAGATCAAGATTATGGCTCTCTCTTGCTTAACTCTTTTAGGAAAGGATTTTTTTTTTTTAATATTTCAAGGCTTTCTCTCTCTCTCTCTCTCTCTCTCTCTCTCTCTCTCTCTCTCTCTCTCTCTCTCTCTCTCTCTCTCTCTCTCTCTCTGTCTGTCTGTCTCTCTCTCTCTCTCTCTCTCTGTCTCTCTCTCTCTCTCTCTCTCTCTCTCTCTCTCTTCATGAAAAATAATTCCATCTTTGGCATATCGTGGGAGTGAAAGACTTACCGATGATGTTAGCATTACAGCTTTAAAGACAAGAAGTAAACGTGTAGACGAAGCATGGTTCAGTAAAACATTTCCCTTAGCGAGAGTGAGACATCTATGCATTGAGGAAATTCTGAGGAGGTGTATCCACTGAAAGAGAAAAAGATTTACAGTTAAGGATGGGGGAGGGGGAAGGAAGGGAAGAATTCAAGTGAGGAATAAATGGGGAAATGAAAGCACGTTTATTTTCTTCACACTTAAAAAGAATTATTTGTCTGGGTTTCTGCATACACCCTAGCTTCACTTCACACAGAGACGTAGAAGACTTGGACAGAATGAGCCATTGTTTGTGGGAAAAAAGAATTCACGTCTGTATATTGCCCACCTCCAGGTAGATGTTGGTCTGGCTGTGACAACATTACACTGTTTTTTGAGAGATCTTTTCCATGATAATCACATGCGGAATTTGCAGCGTCAGCATTAAGGGAGCAGGATTGAACGAACTGCCATTGTTGAGATCGAGATTATAGCAGTCTGGAAATTGTATGAAGATAGATGAAACTGTATGAATGTAGACGAATATAGATTAAACTGTTTGAAGACATGAATATGGAAAGATAGATGAAAATGTATGGAGATAGATTAACCACTTCAGAACGAGGGATCTTTAGTTTATCCTCACGACCTCCAGAAGATTATATATGTGAACTTTTCTCGTACCTGAATGATTAAAAATTATCACCAAATAAAAAACAAGAAAATCGTCTGGTGGCAGCAAGAACAACGTAAAGAATGACGTCATGGCTCTGAAGGCCTTATTACAAGTGCGCTCTCCGCCTCCCCGTACGGTGAAAAGATCAGAAGTCAGGTGTGGCGTAAGTCCCTCATGGTAACGGTGAGGTAACTGTGAGGGGGTCGACTGGTGGTCTGCCTCGAGAGTTCATCTGTCCTCTGCCATGACGTTACTAATACTTTTCTTTTTCTTTTTTCGTGTTTCATTACGGTAGTTTCTTTTCCTTTTTCGCACTTTCCCATAAAATTTCCATGTCAATTTTTCTAAAGAAGGTCAACTGGTGGCCTGGCTAGAGAGTTTGTTCTGTCCCCTACCATGACATTACTAATTCATTTTTTTTTTTCATGCTCAGTTATGGTTGTCTCTTTTTTCCTTTCGCACTTTCCTATAAAATTTCCATGTCAATTTTTTAAAAGAAGGTCAACTGGTGGCCTGGCTAGAGAGTTCGTTCCGTCCCCTACCATGACGTTACTATTTATTTTTTTTTTTTAATGTTTCACTACGGTAGTTTTTTTTTTTTTTTCCTATCGCACTTTCCTATAAAATTTCCACTTTAGTTTTCCTGTAGGGGGTCGAGTGCAGGCCTTGCTGGAGAGTTAATCTGTCCACTACCATGATGTTACTTTATCTTTTTTTTTTCTCTCTGCTGTTCATGTTTCGTTACGGCAGTCTCTTTTCTCCTTTCTCACTGTCTGTTCTTCTATACTGTGTGGCTTTCCTTTCAGTTTTTCTGTCTGTTTCGGATGGAGGGTTTGGTGGGCGTGGGAGAACCGTGTGCATTGCTATCCTTGTCTTATTAAAGGAGCTGCTTAGCATGGTGCTACTGCAGTCATCCTCTCTTATTAAGTTCTTTATTCTTGTGTCGCCTTAGATGAATGTTCTCTACGGCCGATTTTGTTCATTTTTGGGGAGACATTTTGAGCTGGATGATAACAATAGTGTGGCACAAGTTCATGATGATAATATATAATGGAATAACTGTTGAGGTGACACGCTTGCTGGGGCTGGCAGGTGGAATGTGCAGGTATCGGGGTAGCAAGAGTTACGACAACCAGTCCTTCTTAAATCATCGGGGTGAAAAAATAAGTCGAGTGATGTGGGAAAAAAATATAAAAATTCACACGGGCGATACCGCAGCCAGCCCTCGTATCCCGAATGCTTTCCCTGTGAAGTATAAAACCGTCTGGCGTTATTAAAATCGTCTGTTATTGCTTAAAATAGATAAGTTGACTTTGGAGGTGTAAGGGTTAAAAGCTTTGTGAAAATAGTAGGCGTCTTGCTAACTCGATGGACAAAACATACAAGTAACTATGCTGTAGGTAATCCAGCAGATATTGTACTTACTGGAGAGAGAGAGAGAGAGAGAGTTAGAGAGAGTGCGTGTGTACGTGCGTGCGTGCGTGCGTTTGTATGTGTGTGTGTGTGTGTGTGTGTGTGTGTGTGTGTGTAGTGTAGGGTAGCATCTGCACACACACACACATACACACACACACACACACTCACACACACACACACACACACACACACACACACACACACACACACACACACACACACACACACCGAGGTGACAGAAACCCACCGCTCCAGTTTACTCACGATAACGCAATGATAACTGGCTCCTCGCTGATAAGATAACGGTGGCGGCGGGGTGGGGGATACGTGAGGGGGAGGGGGAAGGGGGAGCATAGGTGAGGGGGAGGCAAGGTGAAGGGTGGTGTAGGAAAAAGTAAAGGGAGAGGAGGGATGGTGTGGGGAGAGTGGAGGGGGAGAGGAGGGATGGTATGGGGAGAGAGGCGAGGGAGGGGAAGGGCTGTGTAGATTGAGGGGCGTGTCAGAGGGGCGTGGGGGTGCTGGGGGAGGGAAGAAGTGTGTGTGGGGTGAGGGGATGTGCGCGAGGGTGGGGTATGGGGGAGGAGGAAAGGATGTGTTGGGAGATGGGGGGATTGATAGGAAAGAGAGAATGGGGAAGGGACCAGCTACAGAAGAGAGAGAGAGAGAGAGAGAGAGAGAGAGAGAACGGGGGGTTGGAAAATGAGAGTGAGATACATGTAAAGTATCTATGAACAGGTTTCATTGGATTGTTACATTTAGCTATCTGTGTGTCTACGTATGGTATCTATCTATCTATCTATCTGTCTATATGTCCGTCTATCAATCTGAATTTATCTATAGACAGACACTTACCCCCAAGTTCAGCCAGAACGACTTAGACAAAATTGACTTTCTAGCACAACTCCTTTGCCTTCCACAACACTGTCGCTTGCAGTTAAGTGGGTGGAGGTCTCTAAAAAAATACATTAATTAATATTGCAATAGCGTGTGTACGTCGTGAGTTACCTCTTCACCTCGAACACATAGTTTTGGACTCTTTGCTACCTCCGGACGATTTCATTCAGTTTATGGGATACGTCTTGCAGTGAAAGAGTTAATGAAGGTTGTACGGTAGTTTCCTCCCCAATTCAAGTCTGTCTTAAAGTGGTTAAAATCATCTGGAGGTAGATATACATAAATAAATAAATAAACCATGCCATTGGGCTGAAAAGGTTTATGGCTTCTCTCTTCCTTGGGTCTGTGGGGAAGATTTACGTCTGACCTCATCTTCTTCGAGCAGTATTATCCTCGCTCTGTTAAATACTCCAGCACGTCACTCTGACCCACCTGTTTCTGCATAGGCGCACATTTTGTTGATATTCCCGTCAGCTCAGGAGGTTGCCAGCGTCTCTTTCTTACTGTTTTAATTGCGTACTGCACCTGAATAGGATCTTTTATGACATTTACCTGGTATTAATATCGACACAGAGTGAAAAAAACTGTAAGAGAGTATTACTGTAAAATATTATGAACTCGTAAACAAGAGGTCCTAAGGAATATTCAAAGCCCTTCAAAGCACGACACACACAACCATAGTCTCGCTGGCTTAGAAAGGTTTATAGGGGAGTGTGGTGGGGAAGGATGGAGTGTGATAGTGGAGCAAGGCGTGTGATGGTGAAGAAGGGATTGTAGTGGGGAAGTGGGGAGTGTGGTGGAGTAGGGATTGTAGTGGGGGGAGTGGAGGGTGTGGTAGAGTAGGGTTTGTAGTGGAGGAGTGGGGAGTGTGGTGGAGTTGGGATTGTAGTGGGGGAGTGGGGAGTGTGGTGAAGGGATCGTAGTGGGGGTGTGGGAAGTGTGGTGAAGGGATTGTAGTGGGGGTTTGGGGAGTGTGGTGAAGTGATTGTAGTGGGGGAGTGGGAAAAGTGGTGAAGGAATGGTAGTGGGGAGAGTGGGGCGTGTAGTGGAGAAGGGATTGTAGTGGGGGAGTGGGCAGTGTGGTGAAGGGATTGTAGTAGGGGAGTGGGAAGTGTGGTGGAAAAGGGATTGTAGTGGGAGTGTGGTGGAGTAGGGATTGTAGTGGGGGAGTGGGAAAGGTGCTGAAGGGATTGTAGTGTGCGTCATTCCCGGTATAATTAATTTTGCGTATTACACCTTATCATTCTCTTATATGTCGTGTGTTTGCAATATGGACAATGTTTGCAATAATAATAAATGAAGGTATTATCGTGTCATGAACTAAGCTGTTAAGGAAGAATGAGAGAGAGAGAGAGAGAGAGAGAGAGAGAGAGAGAGAGAGAGAGAGAGAGAGAGAGCATGCTTAGAATTGCATAAACTAAAAGGATAATGTGTGACGTAAATTTAAATCATAAACTCCGGTACAAAGGGGTGTTTCGTAAGCTTAGTATATAACAAATAGATAGATATATGTGGTAGACAGAAGGACAGACGGAAAGATAGACAGACAGATGAAAATAACTGGTAAAAGAGATGGAAGAGACTAAAAAAAAAAACTAAACTTGAGAGGAATGAGGAGAGTTCAGGAGTGAATCTGCTAAAACATATGTGGGAGTGGTTTTCAGGAGAGCAGGCGTAGAGTATGGTGAGGGAATAGGGAGTGTTGAGAGGGAGATGGGGGAGCAGGGAGTGTGGTGAGGGAGTGTGGAGTGTGGTGGGGGAATGTGGAGTGTGGTGGTGGAGCGAGGAGCGTGGTCGGTGACTGTGGTTGAGGGGGGTGGTGAGGCAGGTTGGTCAGTGTGGGAAGGTGCGGTCACTTGATGCCTCACAAGTCACCACTCCCACACTCACCGCCACTACCACCATCATCACTACAACTGTCATCACCATCACCACCATCACCACTACAACCATCACCACTACAACCATCATCACCATCACCACTACAACTATCACCTTTATCACTGCTACAACTGTTTTACAACCGTCACCACTATCACCAATATATTTCCGTCATATTCATAACTATTATCATCTTTCCTGCATCATCATCATCATCATCATCACCACTGTATAAAATCACTGTTGTGTCTTCCACATACCAAGCCCGTCAGCTGTGGTCATCTTTATCATCATCATCATCACACTCATCACCTCAGTTTTTTGTCATCATCATCATCTGGTATCATAAATCCATTGTTGTTGTTGTTGTTGTTGTTGTTGTGCCCTAGGGTCCTCAGGATGTGAACTGGATTGCATACCGAATTTCCCTGCCCCTGCCGTCGACCTCCTCCCTTCCCATGCATGAAAAGGGCGCTGAGGACTGTTTGCGGAACCCGGTAGTGGAACAACCGGTAATATCGGTGCCAACGTGTGAAGGCGTCCCTCTCCATCACCATAGAAGAGGAGGGGAAGTTCATTGACCTCCACCTCCCTTCAATCACGACCATGACATCTCCCACATCCACTGACAGCATTACAACATCACCTAGATATTACCCTCATCATCATCACTGCCGTCTCCAATTAGCACCATCCTCGTAACTTCTTCAGCACCATCTCGAGTACTTAAAGGGTTGACAGTCTCCATTAACCTCGCAGTACGGTTAATTCTGTTTCTTGTATATTGTTCTATTGCCTGACTAGTTTATTCAGCTTTTAAAATATTTCTCGATCTGATAGGTGTACCAGCACGTCTCCCTCAGCGTCAACAATCACCTATCTTCCTCATGTCATAGCTTCCATCACCACTTCCTTTACTCTTATACTGGAGTTATCACCACTGAGATTGTCAATAAATATCACCATTGCAACTAACACCACATCTGTCACCATTACAACTACAGTACATTGCAACAACTACCGCTGCACAGAATACTTACTTTCATGGTTGTTTGCTTTCCTTTGTACTCTTCTCATTGTACTCCTTCCTACCACAACCACCACACCACAACCACCACAACCACTACACCAGTCTCTCCTATACCACTCAGCCACATCACCCCACACCATCACCATGCCATAGACACCACGCGACACAATATCATAATCACAACAGCAACCAGCATCATACCATTCAACCACATCACACCACGATCATTTTACCACACCACCACCACCACCACCACCACTAAGTCTATTGTCGCCTGCCACGTCACCATCATAGCTATTATTTTATCCCTACTGCCTGCTGTCGCTTCTACCACAGCTGTACCGCCACAGCCACACCACCTCACAACCACCACACCCTACCACAGCCTCACCACACCATCACATTAACCAGCATTATATCATTATTCCACACCGACCACACCCACCACCACCACCACCACAACAGCAGCCACTAAATTAACCACATCATACCATTACAACTAGCATACCACAACACAGCATACCACATCCACACCACCACTACATCATACCACAACCACAACACCACAACCACAACACCACAACCACAACACCATACCACAACCACATCACAACCACATCACTACCACACCATACCACAACCACACCATACCACAACCACACCAGACCATAACCACACCACCTCCATCACAACACACCACCACGACACCATACCACAGCCAATCCACCACCACACCATAACACAGCCAAACCACCACCACACCATACCACAGCCAAACCACCACCACACCATACCACAGCCAAACCACCACCACACCGTACCACAACCACACCACAGTGACGTATATCATTTAACCACAGCACCACCACATCCATCATAAAGCCCATTGTTACCTGCTACGTCACTACCACAGCTGTTATTTTGCCCTCTTTACCAGTTATCACCTCTGCCACACCTGTACAACCACAGCCATTACCACACTTACCACCTTAATAACAGTAACCACCAAACAATACCACACCACGTCACAACCACACCAATCACAACCACCACACCACACCATACCACAGCCGTCACACTATACTACCATCACACCACAACATAGCATTACTACCACCACACTACTGTTACCACCACACTGCCACAATCACATCAACTTAAATCACCACGCCACCACCACCAGGCCATACCACAACCACCACTGCCTCCACACCACACCACAATCATCTCACCACCACACCACAACCATCTCACCACCACATCGCTACCACCAAGCCTATTGTCCCGTGCCACGTCATCACAGCTATTATTTCACCTGCACTGCCACCTGTCGGCAGTACCACACCTACGCCACAGCTTCCGTGCATCACCCTTGTGCTAATGACTTGTAGCACGGTACTGGCAGTATAATAGTCTCCTGGAAAATGCTATAAAACGAAATCCTGCTGACTTCAACCGTGTGACGTTGGCAGATATGTAAACTAAACCCTATTTTGTATTTTATTTATTTATTTATTAGCTTAGGAGAGACCATTGTCGTCTAAGCAGTTCACGGCAACCCTTTCAGTAAGTGAGAAATCTTAAGCAATTTTGTTCTCTTCTGCCAGAAGGATTGGTGTCTCAGTGTAAAGCTTTAAATGTCATTATAAAGAGATACAGTAGTCGTGTGAGAGAGAGAGAGAGAGAGAGAGAGAGAGAGAGAGAAAGGGGGTAGGGGACCATCGATTCACCAAGCATTGAATACAAGCATATTAGTTCTACTCCACACCGAAGTTGGTCATCAATTCACGTTTACATTAATTTACAGGACTGGCAAGCACGCGACGTAAATCAGGAATATATTTGTCATAAAAGTCATGCAGAGAGATATTTAACACTTCATATATAAATCCATCCATATTTACCCTGATTTAGTCCATGATTTACAACTTTACTGGTTGAAAATAAAGAGAAACTAATCCTTCTTACTGGGTTTACATGAGGATTTTAGTGCTTCTGTAGATGATCCATTGCGGCAAGTGGAGAGAGAGAGAGAGAGAGAGAGAGAGAGAGAGAGAGAGAGGGTAATTATTTTCTGTAACGTTTCGTGCTTCATAGAAAATGGGTTCTGTATAGCCCTAGACGATAGAGAAAAAGAATTCAATCTCTCTCTCTCTCTCTCTCTCTCTCTCTCTCTCTCTCTCTCTCTCTCAGCACTTCCATTTCAGTACCTGTTTAGTAGAAAGAGCATTACAAAAAAAATTCTGAAACCGCGTCAATATAATTTATACTGAAGGCCCGTTTACATGGGTCAAAACACAAGTGTCCGGCTGATAACACTGAAATTTGGTTATCATATAAGTTAAGCTTAATCCTGATACATATTAGAATCAGGAAAATATAAGGAAGATTCTCTGGATTAAGAATTACTGAGGATTCTTTTTGGGTGTCGCTGTGATGAGGCTTTGAGTTGGTTTTTAGGTTTCGTCTGTTCCCGCGACACGCACCTTGATATATAAATGGTGAAACACACACACACACACACACACACACACACTTCCTTCTCTCAGTCGTACTTAACCATTATGAGGAAAGACTAATTTTGGCAATCACTTTCCCTCCAAGAACAAGGTCCGGTCCTGCAGCGGGCCAGGTATAGATTGATACAGAATACAGATGTTTGACCCTTTGAGTGCAGTAACTGTGTGTGTGTGTGTGTGTGTGCAGTCTTGTAAAACCCTCTTTGAGTGAAAAGGATAGTGAAGAATACACATAATTCCGTCATATATTGTTCCACCAGTTTGTAGTCTCGTAATAGTCTCGTTTTAGCCAAGACAGAAAACAGAGTATGTTATATTAGTAAAGTAGTTAAAGAAAAAGTCTGTGTCGATACGAAGCAAATAAATACAGCATGTGAGAGGATGGTAAAGGGCTGTGTGCACAATGAATCGCTGGGGAAGAGGCGTTATGTAGCTTTCTGTGCCACCTGGAGCACGGCAGATTAGCCACACCTCCCACCACAATATTCTACCACAGTATTCTTCTGCGTCTACTACTACTACTACTACTACTACTACTACTACTGCTGCTGCATCGTAACCATCGTCAACACACACACACACACACACACACACACACACACACACACACACACACACACACACACACACACACACACACACACCTCAGACCGCAATTACCGGCACAATCATCACTACCATTAATGACTCCGCCTCACGTACAACATCACCATTACAACTACCACCCATAACCACCGTAACTACTACAACCACCACATCACCACCATACCTCCACCACATTTGTCGCTACTGTTACCACCACGTCTACTCTAACGCCATCACTATTACCGTCACCACCACACTACCACAGCCGCCTCATTGCCACCACAGTTACCACATCACTATTACAATTATCATTACAGTCACCACCACAACTACTACCACTACTACTGCTACTACCATTGTCACCCCTACCACTACCATTACCATCATCCCTTTTACTACCCCTACAGTTTCACAGCCATCTAACCTACGAATACCATCACCACGACTACTACAACTACTACTACTACTACTGCTACTACTACTACTACTACTACTACAACTACTATCAACCAGACGAGGAACCAGATTATGATACATTATAACCCAAATACAGCAGTCCCAACACTTGTGTCTATACCACAGTCATACCTACCACCACTACCACTACCATCACTACACCTTTTCCTCCACACATGTGCTGGAGAGGGGCGCCTTCACACGATGGCACCAATATGACGGGGCGGTGGATCTGCCCGGTCATACAAGCCTCCCTCATTCCCCTCCCTATCCCCCGAAAGGCAGTAGGAGAAGTGCAGAAGGGTAACTATGGCCTGCAGTCTACCGGGGTCACAGTCAGATGAACCTGGCTCCTGCTGCTACTGTTGACCTCATAAAATTACTACCACAACTACCACCACTACGGCTACCACTCTGATCACACCTACCATTACCACCTACACCACTATAACTACCACCACCTTCATCATATCTACCATCACGATTTTAACTATTACCACGGTAACATCAACCATTGCTAGTACTACCATAATTACTACCACTACCATCAGTGTTCCATGACCACTCCTACCATTACCATCCTCATTACCAAAATTTTCACCATCATCATCACTTCTTTCACTACCATTGTAACTACCACCATGACGACCACAACTACCTTTACCACTACCACAACCATTCCTATGCTATATCTCTTAACCATACACGAGCCTCATCCACTACCACTACTGTAACTACTACTACCACAAGTACCACTTAGCAGTACATTCAGGTCTCGCATAGCTTTTTATTGCCTCTATTACCACTCCATCATGATCACACCAACCACCACCACCACCACGACTAACACGACCACACCCACCACCACCACCACCACTAAGACGACCACGCCCACCACCACCACTACCACTAAGACGACCACACCCACCACCACCACCACCACTAAGACGACCACACCCACCACCACCACCACCACTAACACGACCACACCCACCACCACTAACACCACACCCACCACCACTAACACCACACCCACCACCACCACCACCACTAAGACGACCACACCCACCACCACCACCACTAAGACGACCACACCCACCACCACCACCACTACCACTAAGACGACAACACCCACCACCACTAACACCACACCCACCACCACCACTAACACGACCACACCCACCACCACCACTAACACGACCACACCCACCACCATCACCACCACTAACACGACCACACCCACCACCACCACCACCACCACTAACATGACCACACCCACCACCACCACCACAACTAACACGACCACACCCACCACCACCACCACCACTAACACGACCACACCCACCACCACCACTAACACGACCACACCCACCACCATCACCACCACTAACACGACCACACCCACCACCATCACCACCACCACCACTAACACGACCACACCCACCACCACCACCACTAACACGACCACACCCACCACCATCACCACTAACATGACCACACCCACCACCACCACTAACACGACCACACCCACCACCACCACCACTAACACGACCACACCCACCACCACCACCACCACTAACACGACCACACCCACCACCATCACCACCACCACTAACACGACCACACCCAACACCATCACCACTAACACGACCACACCCACCACCACCACCACCACCACTAACATGATCACACCCACCACCACCACCACCACTAACACGACCACACCCACCACCACCACCACAACTAACACGACCACACCCACCACCACCACCACCACCACTAACACGACCACACCCACCACCACCACCACCACCACCACAACCACCACCACCACCACGACCACACCCACCACCACCACCACCACTAACACGACCACACCCACCACCACCACCACCACTAACACGACCACACCCACCACCACCACCACCACTAACACGACCACACCCACCACCACCACTAACACCACACCCACCACCACCACCACTAACACGACCACACCCACCACCACTAACACGACCACACCCACCACCATCACCACTAACACGACCACACCCACCACCACCACCACTAACACGACCACACCCACCACCACCACCACTAACACGACCACACCCACCACCACCACCACTAACACGACCACACCCACCACCACCACCACTAACACGACCACACCCACCACCACCACCACCACTAACACGACCACACCCACCACCACCACCACTAACACGACCACACCCACCACCACCACCACCACTAACACGAGCACACCCACCACCACCACCATCACCACTAACACGACCACACCCACGACTACCACCATCACCACTAACACGACCACACCCACCACCACCACCACCACCACTAACATGACCACACCCATCACCACCACCACCACCACTAACACGACCACACCCACCACCACCACCATCACCACTAACACGACCACACCCACCACCACCACGACCACACCCACCACCACCACCACTAACACGACCACACCCACCACCATCACCACTAACACTACCACACCCACCACCACCACCATGACCACTAACACGACCATCACCACTAACACGACCATACCCACCACCACCACCACCACCACTAACACGACCACACCCACCACCACCACCACTAACACGACCACACCCAACACCATCACCACTAACACGACCACACCCACCACCACCACCACTAACATGACCACACCCACCACCACCACCACCACTAACACGACCACACCCACCACCACCACCACCACCACAACTAACACGACCACACCCACCACCACCACCACCACCACCACCACCACTAACACGACCACACCCACCACCACCACCACCACCACAACTAACACGACCACACCCACCACCACCACCACCACTAACATGACCACACCCACCACCACCACCACAACTAACACGACCACACCCACCACCACCACCACCACTAACACGACCACACCCACCACCACCACTAACACAACCACACCCACCACCACCACCACTAACACGATCACACCCACCACCACCACCACCACTAACACGACCACACTCACCACCATCACCACTAACACGACCACACCCACCACCACCACCACTAACATGACCACACCCACCACCACCACCACGAACACGACCACACCCACCACCACCACCACTAACACGACCACACCCACCACCACCACTAACACGACCACACCCACCACCATCACCACTAACACGACCACACCCACCACCACCACTAACACGACCACACCCACCACCACCACTAACACGACCACACCCACCACCACCACTAACACGACCACACTCACCACCACCACTAACACGACCACACCCACCACCACCACTAACACGACCACACCCACCACCACCACAAACACGACCACACCCACCACCACCACTAACACGACCACACCCACCACCACCACTAACACGACCACACCCACCACCACCACCATCACCATTAACACGACCACACCCACCGCCACCACCACCACCACTAACATGACCACACCCACCACCACCACCACCACTAACACGACCACACCCACCACCACCACCATCACCACTAACACGACCACACCCACCACCACCACCACCACCACTAACACGACCACACCCACCACCATCACCACTAACACGACCACACCCACCACCACCACCATCACCACTAACACGACCTTCACCACTAACACGACCATACCCACCACCAGCACCACCACCACTAACACGACCACACCCACCACCATCACCACTAACACGACCACACCCACCACCACCACTAACACGACCACACCCATCACCACCACCACCACTAAGACGACCCACCACCGTACCACTAAAACGAGCACACCCACCACCATCTCCATCAACCACCACCTACCATACCAATCACAACCACCAGCACAGTCAAACAATTAGCCCTTTTAACAACCATAATTGCAACTAACCACAACCACACCGTCTGCCACATCCATTATATCTTCAGTCACTTGCAGAACCACCACAACCACACCATTGAACCACCACAACTTTACCACCAAGGACCACAACCATCGCCAACAACCACGTCAACCGGCAACACAACGACACCAACAGCCATGACAACCACCACATAATTCACCACAAACAAACACAGCCACAACCGGAACAACCACCACAATCCTCTTCAGCTACCACTACAACCACTAACAACCATAACCACAACCTTCATTACAACCCTATTCACTACTTACCTTCAACTACCAACAGCCTTACATCATCACAACCACACAGTCAACCACAGCTACGACCACAGACACCAACCACCATACCCATAACAACAGCACCCACAATTACCACCATTACAGCCCAACAACCACATAACAACCACACCAGGTACAACCATACCATCTACCAGCCCAACCACAACCACTAGTAACCAATATTGCAACCACGAGCAACCAAAACTACAACTACCAATAATCACAATAACCAAAACCATAATAACCTCAACCACTATCGACAGCAACCACCAACAACCACAACTACCGCCACCAACAACCACAACTACCACAACTAACAACCATAACTACAACCACCAACCATAACTATAACCACAACTACCTCCACCAGCAACCACAACTACCTCCACCATTAGAGCCTCAACCAGCACTGAACTTCCTCCCAACTTCCGCCTACCACGAAAACTCTCTCTTTTTTGCTCTCTTTCTCCTTTTTCTTTCTCTCCTTTTTTCTTTTTTTAAGGGGCGGAATGACTCTACGTTTTAGGTGTAATTTGTAGTTGGTGGTACGGTAGCCCCTTTTAAACCAGAGGGACACACCTCAATGACAAGAAAATGAAAGAAAAAAAGAAAATGAATGGAAGCCTGTGATGATCCTTACAGTTACTAGCAGAAGGAAGAACTTGGGGGAGAAAAGGGGTTATTGAAAGTGCTGTTCTTTTTGTTAATGTTGGAAGGAAAAGAGGGAGAAGAAAAGAATTTTAATGGGTGTCTAGTACTCTCCTGGTTAATGGTAGAAGAAAGTAAAGAAAGTCAAGTGCTTTTTTAGTTACTGATAGAAGGAAGAAAATGGGAAGAACAATAATAGTAATGGATTCAATCTGAGCTTCCTTGAGTCAATGGTAGAAGACAGGAAACTATTATGCCTTATAGTTCGTAGGTGAAGAATAAAGAAAATGAACAGAAGTCAAGTGATGTGTTTTGAAGTGACAGGAATGAACACCTAAGATTATGGGATCGATTCCGGCCGTGGTAGCAATTTGAGAATATGAATATCCTCTACTCCTTCCTTATGATGTAGTCTTTGATATATAATTTGCGGAGCTCAGGGGAGACTTCGAAATTCAGGGGTTTGATGTGGCCTTCACTAATCCATTCAGGACAAGAGGTATTTTCCTAAGCAGAATATAATCGTCTGAATGGAATTTGAATACAGTTTAAAAAGACAGTCATATTGAATACAAATTAAAACTGTGTTCACTGATCTCCGCTAAGACCCAACAACTTGATATAAAACAGCTTCCCCACTGAAATGAAACCTTGGTACAGGCTGTTATGGTTTAGTGCCCAAGTGGTGACATACGAAGGTGTGTGGCATCATCTGGTGGTGCATGGGAGAAGAGCTTAGCGTCAGGGAACGAACCGCTTAGTCTATACGTTGAATCGGTTAAGACAATAGTTAAGAAAAGTCGTGGTAGTAATGTATTTCCTCGTGTAGTTATTGTCAGCAGATATAGAAGAGTCAGTGCTAAAAGATTACCCCCATTTTCTGTTTTTCGCCCCCCCAGCTAGAGAAGGTAATTTTTGTTTTATTCTTTCAACATTCCAACAATATTTTTCAACTCCGGAGAAATTTTGACGGGTTAGTTATAGGCTTCATGGACATCTTTACGTAAGCTGAGTAAAACTGCCTCTTGATGGGAAAAAGTATATTAAAAAAGGACGTACGTCATGTGATTGAAGGGGAGGCGGTGGCTGAATCGGTAGAGAGGCGGCCTGCTGTCCTGATGGACCCAGGTTCGAATCCTGGCTGAGGCAGGGAACAGTTTAAGGATTTGACTTTCATAAAAAGCAGACTTTCCTGATCTACCAGATGACCCGCCGACATGTCATAAAAGTACCCCCGCTAATACCAATACACCAGTCCTGTATGAGACAGCCCTAGCATGTATTCAATATGGACGGTGGGTGTTAGCGCCGAAGTGGTGACATGTAGAGAGGTGTATGGTATGTAGGAGGACTACTGGGCCTTGAGAGCAGGCTGTGAAGCCTATGCCCAGAGTCGGACACATAAAAAAAAAAAAAAAAAAAAAGGAAAAGGCTAAGTTTGTGTTAAAATATTACTCCCATTTTCTTGTATTAAGCTGGTGTGATACCTGAATGTTGTGTTGTTATTACGCAGTTATTTTATGCTGTGGTGATGACGTAGGCTGCAATTTCAGACGCCTGGCAGGTACTAGGCGTCTGTATTGTATGTAAAGTAGCCGAAATTAGACGCCAAACTGCTCGAGTCACGGAAGAGGGAGAGAATTTTTTCGGTTTGGTGACGCTGTGTTTGTGTTTTATTTTTCCCTTGCTACTTCCAGACGATTTTATTCAGCCTGGAAAAAATCACATCCAATGAAAGGGTTAGGCAAGCTCATTAACCCTCATACTATAGTAACATTAAAGTTTAATCTTGTCACGTTCAGACGGTTTTACTCAGGAAAAATCAGTCGTATTGAAGGAGGAAAAATGACTTGTAATGAAGGAGTTAGTACTTCACTCCAGATGTAGAGTTACGAAGAAGCTATACTTATTTTACTCTAACTTGGCCCAATGAATGCTGAGTCGGAACAATAGATTAACCCTAGAATATGGCGCTAGTCACGAAGAAGTGCTATGGAAAGGGATACAGAGGCGTAGCATTATCTTTTTCTGCCACTGAGTTACGTGAAATAAGCATCAAAAGGACGAAAATCGGGACCTAAAATCAGTGTGAAGAAATATAGTAGAGAATATTGACCCGCACTGTAATCTTATCAGTCTATTATGAAGCGAGCCGGTCAGACTCTAAGACAAAGCACGTTTCCCCAAATTCTCTCTTCTTCCAGCATTCCAGAAAAAAGGGACCTGGATATGATTATGATTGTTGCGTGTTGTGTTCTAAGGGGAAACTGTGATTTGGAGAAAATTCATTGTCTGCCTTCGTGTAGTCGTTCGGCATTAATTCCAAGCTTTCTTCTTTAATTCTAAGCTTTCTTCTTCTAATTCTAAGCTTTCATCTAATTCTGAGCTTTCTTATTTTAAACTTTCTTCTTTTAATTCGAAGCTTTCTTCCTAGTCTAAGCTTTTTTCTTTTAATTCTAAGCTTCCTTTTAATTCAAAGCTTCTTTTAATTCTAAGCTTTCTTCCCATTCTAAGCTTTCTTCCCATTCTAAGCTTTCTTCTTCTAATTCTAAGCTTGCTTCTTTATTCCAAGCTTTCTTCTTCATTCTAAGTTTTCTCTTCTAGGCTCTTATGTATAGTGTTGTTTTAGAGTTAAGGTTTGATGTGCCGTAACGAAATGATTTTTTGCCTGAGTAACACAGCATTGTGGATTTGTGTTGCCAGTAGTTTTCATTGGTACGAGACGAATGATGCTGAACGCCAGTAATAGTATGGTAATAATAATAACAACAACAATAATAATAATAATCAATAATAATAATAATAATAATGATAATAATAATAGCACTAACAGTAATAATAATAAATAATAGTAATAATGATGTAATAAGATAACAACAACAACAACAACAGCAATAATAATAATAATAATAATAATAATAACATAATAATAAGACAGTAATAATAATAGTAACTAGAACTCTGTAACTTTCCTGTGGATAGTCACTAGTCACCATCTGTTGTTTCTTACAATGACCTAGACCCCACTGGGGAGACTTGGAATTTTTTAAATAAAACGAAATAAACTCGTAGGAATCGGTCCGTCAATTTTCATTTTCAGATTACTTGGTCAGGTCCCACTGAAATCTCCAGTAGACATGACCACCTTATCTCGTTCACACGTAATACTGATATGATTTTTTCTGCCACCGCACGTAAAGGGTTTGGATTTTTTTTTCCTATTAGCAATGGCCCATGTTAGGGCACGTAACCTGGTCCCTTCAGATTCCTTGTGCAGCCTCCTGTTGTCCTGTAATCGTCGCGAGACTCTGAGCCCGGAATAATAATAATACATGCAGAAACAATAGTCTCCAGCTATGTAATAGGTGGAGACTAGTAATGATGACTGATGATGATAATGATTGTGTTGATGATATTAATGCTGCTGGTGCTGCTACTGCTGCTGCTGCAGATGATGATGATGATGATGGACGCCTGTTGGTCTGGTGGGTAAACATGTTCCAACCAGATTTACGCTCGAGGGTTTAAGTCCTGGGAGTGGTTTTGGTTGATACGCAGTACTCAGATAACACAGAGCAGGAATGGCAGTTGATTGGTTTTGCCTTAAATATCTCAACTGAATAGCCTAGCCCCGGGTCCCTACGCTTGTGATGGGCTAGTAAAAGAACGATTGATGGATAGTTGATGATAATGATGATGATGATGATGATAGTAATTAGCTGTGGGTGTCGGTCGCTCTTTGATGGCCCCTCCCACATTCTCTCTCTCTCTCTCTCTCTCTCTCTCTCTCTCTCTCTCTCTCTCTCTCTCTCTCTCTCTCTCTCTCTCTCTCTCTCTCTCTCTCTCTCTCTCTCTCTCTCTCTCTCTCAGATGAACAGAAGGAAAAACAAACTAAATTTAAAAAAAAAAACATATCAGATTCCATGACATTCTAACAATAACAACACAAGCTCGGCATCGGAAGAGATCGGGTCGCGTTTTGTATCTCACTTGAGCGTTGCTAATTCCTCCTCCTCAGCGATTTATTTTGCACGTTACACCTTGATGTCCTCGTGTGTGGTATTATGTAGCCTGTGACTATATTAAGGTGACATGCAAGGTAATATAAATGTGTAATATGCATGTTAAATCGCTAAGGTGGGGGTGATACGCTCTGTTGTGACAAGGAGCTTATAACTTACCGTAATTTTACACTGACTTCACTACAAGACCTCCTCCCTTAGCCGCAGAGAGAGAGAGAGAGAGAGAGAGAGAGAGAGAGAAAAGGCCTGGATGTGGCAGATATGAAACGAAAATATCATTGATATTGAAGGGTCGATGAGTACTTTTCTCACCCTTTCACTCCGACAGGTCACTCTGAAGCTGCAAAAATAAATAAATAAATAAATAAAATAAAGATAAATAACATGTAGGGAATGAAATGAAAAATGTCCTTGTAGTGGAGAAAGTTAACACGTCTCCCATTCACCACACCATCCTCGCCACACCTTCAGATATTCACGTTTCTCCCAAAGCCGTATCTCATCATCTCAAAATATCTTCTTCACTACCCTTCATCATTTTTCACTCCTCTTCCATAAAACCCACTAACCTGTCATAAAACCACCCCTGAAGAGAAGTGGCAAGGAATATCTCAATACTGACGATTAGCACCCAAGTAGTGGCATGTGAAGGTGTGTATTGTCATCTGTTGATACGTGGGAGAACTGCTGCGCCTCAGGGATTGGACTGACTAGCTTTGATCATCATTAACCTCCTCCACTTTTTTTTTTTTTTTTCACACCTAGAAGTGGACTGACTGCTCTTACTATTGAATATTTATTATGACGTTATAGTGTTAGTAAAATATAAACTTTCCGTGGTACTAATCATACATTATTATTTGTCATTATTATTATTATTATTATTATTATTATTATTATTATTATTTGGTGGTAGGTGGTGGCGACCGTCATCCACTCACTTGATGTCGTGCTGCCTACTTCTTCCTTAGCCTTTATCATTCTTTTTCTGTGCCTGCCCTTCTCTCTTCCTATTTCTCCCATCTTTCCTGGCACTTGTTATTGCTTTTCATTCCTTTACTGGTGGCTTTACATTGAGTGACAAGCCAAATGGTTTCCTGTAAGCCAAGAAGCCATTTACAACGCTGGGTGGTAACCATATAACCATACGTGCTCCCTACGTGTCAACAGATGGGTTGGTGGAGGGTTAGTGCCCCTCCCCGTAAAACACATAACTCACAGTCAAAATAGCCACCCCATGCGGGATTGTGGCGTCTGACAATAGATAGATAGATAGATTATTATTATTATTATTATTATTATTATTATTATTATTATTATTATTATTATTACTGATACTACTGTTACTACGACTACTACAACCGGTACTACTACTATTACTTTTATTATTATTATTATTATTATTATTATTATTATTATTATTTATTTATTTATTTATCTATTTATTTTTTTGCAGGTAAGCCCCGTTCGACTCTTGATGTACTACCGAAGTTGTAAGTAGAGCACAATCCTCTCATAGTTAGGACAACTCTAGTAATCTCTTCCATCTGACATCAAACATTATTATTCAGCTCATAGTTAATTTAGGAGCTAGGGAGTGTTCATTCTACTGCCACTAACCCTCTCATGATCGAGATAAGTCTAGATACTCTCCATGGAAATATTATTATGTAGTGTTAACATTTAAGATGTCATCACTCTCATTTGTGTTTGCTTTCTGACACCAAATGAAGAGTTGTGGAATTTTGTAGTTAAAATATGGCTTTATATATCTGCAGATGAAGAGTGTGTGTGTGTGTGTGTGTGTGTGTGTGTGTGTGTGTGTGGGTGGGTGGGTGGGTGGGTGGGGGTGTTTTTTTTTAATGTGAAGAAGAAGGAACCAAAGGCCATGAGCCCGCAAAACTGTTCCTTCCAAGAGAAAAACAAAATACAAGAGAGAGCCAAATTCAAGATCCATTCATTTCGAGATGCCTGGACACACTGCGTTTCTGGAGATCATAGGAAGCAGGATAAACAGACAGAGGGAGACAGTTCCAGAGTTGACCTGTTGCATAAATGAAGGACTGGGAGTAACGGTTAACTCTTGCATTAGAGAGTTGGACAGAAAAGGGGTGAGAGTTTGCTGCTAGACGGGTGCTACGCGCCCGTCATAGAAGTGGAGGAATGCATGCAGACAGTTCAGAGGAACAATGACCATTGAAGTAGCGATAGAAAAGAGATAAAGATGCAACATTGCGGCGAAGAGACAGAGGTTGAAGGGAGTCAGTAAGAGGGGGAGAGTTAATGAGACGAAAAGCCTTTGACTCCACCCTATTGAGAAGAGCTGTATGTGGGGAGCCTCCCCACACATGAGAGTTGTACTCCACACAGGGGCGGATAAAACCCCTGTATAGAGTCAACAATTGTGAGGTTGCAAAGAAGGAACGGAGTCGGCTTAGCACACCCAATCGCTTGGAAGCAGATTTTACAAGAGATGTAATATGATCTTTCCAAGACAAGTCTCGAGCAAATGAAACCCCAAGCATGTTCAAGGATGATGCAGGATTAAGTTGAGTATTATTAAACATAAGTGGGTATACATGTGGAAGATATTGTCGGGTTGATAGGTGCAAAAACTGAGTCTTTGATGCATTAAAAACAACCATATTATTTTTACCCCAGTCAGAGATACGAGCCAAATCAGACATTAGGTGTGCCATAGCCTCATCCCTTGCCTGTTGAAGTAACTGCTGAGATGGATGTTGTGGGAATCGAATGGAAAGGTGAAGGATGGAGTCATCAGTGTATGAGTGGATAGGGTTAGATGTACAGCTTAGAAGGTCATTGATGAATAAAAGGAAGAGAGTTGGTGATAGGACAGAGCCCTGAGGAACACCACTGTTAATAGATCTAGGAGAAGAACGATAGCCGTCTACAACAGCGGCCATAGAACGACCAGAAAGGAAGCTAGAGATGAAGGGACAGAAAGAAGGATAGAAACCGTAAGAGGGCAGTTTGGAAATTAAAGATTTATGCCAGACTCGATCGAAAGCCTTTGAGATGTCAAGTGCAATGGCAAAGCTTTCGCCAAAGTCCCGAAAGGAGGATGACCAGGAGTCTGAAAGGTAGGTGAGAAGGTCGCCTGTGGAGCGTCCCTGACGGAACCCATACTGACGATCAGAAAGAAGGTTGTGATAGGAAAGATGCTTTAAAATTTTTCTATTAAGAATAGACTCAAAAACTTTTGAGATACAGGATGTTAAAGCAATTGGGCGATAGTTAGAGGGTTGGGAATGGTCACCCTTCTTTGGGACTGGCTGAATGAGAGCAAACTTCCAGCAAGAAGGCAAGGTACAAGTTGACAGAAAAAGGCGAAAGAGTTTGCCTAGGCAGGGTGTAAGCACAGAAGCACAGTTCTTGAGAACAACAGGAGGGACTCCATCAGGCCCATATGCCTTATTAGTACTGAGGCCAGCAATGGCAGAAAATACATCAACTGAAGAAATTTTAATGTTAGCCATGAGGAAGTCTGAGGGGGGAAGTGATGGAGGAACGGCACCGGAATAGTCTAAGGTGGAATTATAGGAGAAAGTCTGAGTGAAGAGATCTGTTTTATCAGTAGAAGAAATAGCTACAGAGCCATCAGAGTAGAAAAGAGGAGGGAAGGATGATGAGGTAAAGTTGTTAGAAATGTTTTTGGCAATGTGCCAGAAGGAGCGGGAAGAGTTCGAGTTGGAGAGTTGAGAGCATTTTGTACGGATGAAATTATTTTTAGCAGAGCGAAGAACAGACTTAGCATGATTCCGGGCAGAAATGTATAAAAGATGTGATTCAGGGGTGGGTTGGCTCCAGTACCTTTTATAGGCCCTCTCCTTGTTGCGGACAGCATTAGAACAAGCGTGATTAAACCAAGGCTTTTTTGCGTTAGTCAAAGGATATGACAAAGGAATGTACGCTTCCATGCCCGAGAGAATAACCTCTGTAATGCACAAGGCACACCCAGATGTCTCCCAGCCATGAAAGCAATAATCATTCCAGGGAAAATCAAAGAAGTACTGCCTGAGGGCCTCCCAATCCGCAGCTCCAAAGTGCCAGAGACGACGTTTTCTTGGAGGGTCCGCAGGCCGCACCGGAGTGATAGGACAGGTTAAGGTGATAAGGTTGTGATCGGTGGAGCCCAACGGAGAGAAAAGATTAACAGTGTAAGCAGAAGGATTAGTTGTAAGGAAGAGATCAAGTATGTTGGAGCTCTCTCCAAGGCGGTCAGGGATATGGGTAAGGTGCTGTACAAGCTGCTCTAGGTCATTAAGGAAAGAAAAGGTGTAGGCTTGTTCACCAGGTGGATCAGTGAAAGGAGAGGAGAGCCAAAGGTGGTGGTGAACATTGAAATCTCCAAGAATGGAGATTTCAGAGAAAGGAGAGATGGAAAGAATGTGTTCCATCGAAGAAGTAAGATAGTCAAAGAATTTTTGATAGTCAGTAGAATTAGGAGATAAGTAAACAGCACAGATATATTTAGTCAGAGAATGACAGGAAAGCCGAAGCCAGAGTGTAGAGAATTCAGAAGAATCGAGTTCAGGAACACAAGAGCAAGATAAGTTGTTGCGTATATATACACAACAGCCACCTTTGGCTTTGAAATGAGTATAGAGAAAGTAGGAGGATACAGAAAAGGGTTTGCTGTCAGTTGCCTCAGACAGCTGAGTCTCAGTTAGCAAAAAAAGGTGAGGTTTAGAGAAGGAGAGGTGGTGCTCAACAGAGCGAAAGTTAGAGGAAAGGCCACGAATGTTGCAGAAATGAAGAAGAAGAGAGTCAGACAGTGGTTCCAGGCACCTTGAGTCGTCACCGGGAGAGGGGGGATGTGGGTGTGGGAAGGCGTGTGTGTGTGTGTGTGTTTGTGGAGGGGGTGATATGGGGGTAACATTTTTGCAAGATCATGGCGCCCATCCCATGCAACCCGCGGGCAGGTTTAGCATGTCTCTTGTCTGTCTGTCTGTCATTGAACTTCTCCTGAAGGACTGGACATATTTTTGTGATACTTGACATAATATCAAAATTGAAAACCCAACAACAAAAAAAGAAAGAAAGGAAGAAAAAGTAAGAAAAGAAGGATGCCCCTTTTCCATCTCTCCTCCTATTGTCCCCCATCACTCACGTAGCTGTATATCCAGACATAAAATGAGTTGTCGAATTTTCCATTAAGAGATTACAACGTTTTTGCATCGGGATTTTTAGTCATATCAAAATGGTCAGGGAAAATATTGACACAGTAGAAATATCAATGTCTGGTTGAAGTTTATCTCTAAAATAAAATCACATCTGAATACATTTTGATTGGAATTATTAGTTTGACTTTTCGTTTGTTCATCAGTTTCTTTAATTAAGTGCCATTGTTCGGACACAGTAGCACAACAACATTACAGGAAGTGTACTGTGCAATATGTAAATAGAATCAGTTGGTAAGACCGATTATATAAAAAAGGCAAATATACAATGATGAATTATCTTGCCCACGCCAACAGACATAAAAACTGATGTAATTTTTCATGCAAATAATGCAATAACTGTTACATTAAGTATCTAATGTGCAAGCAGAAATGAATATACTTTTGGAGAAATGTGGAGATAAAGAATTAAAGATCACAACTGCCCTTTTTAGTGTCATGTATTAACAGTATTTTGGGATTATAATGCGTACATAGAGAAGCTGATTAGGTAGAGATGTACTGTGTGTGTGTGTGTGTGTGTGTGTGTGTGTGTGTGTGTGTGTGTGTGTGTGTGTGTGTGTGTGTGAAATCTACATCACCATATCCTGTCATCACCACTGCTTCTTTAGCCTCGTACCATATATTTATCCATCTGTCCATCCATCCATCCGTCCCTTCATCCATCCATGCATCCATCCATCCATCCATCCATCCATCTATTTATCTATATGTCCATCCATCTGTCTATCTCTGTCTATCTACCGGTATCTGTCTATCTATCTATCTATCTATTTCAGTCTATCTATCATTATCACTACCCCAATCCTTCCCTGCCCTCCAAAATCCTCTATCATTCGCTATAATTCGGCCTAACTCGATAAAATTGTGTGTATTTTGCTGCACCCAATTCCCTCCTCAATTTCCTATCATTACGACCACACCTGAATTATAGCAGATAGTAGCCTCCTGATTAGTTCCACCGGTTCACCTACCACAACTACCACAACACGTCTTTCTCTGATGATGCCGTTATCCTAGCTACCACAACAACTACCATTCCCTTGTCTACCACAGCTACTACTACTACTACTACTACCACAACTACCGTAATATCTCTGATACTCCTTTGTTATTATCCTATGTACTACAGCAACTACCATTATATACCATCTCTGCTACCACAATCAGTAACACTACTAGTACTACTACCACAACTACCACAACACGTCATTCTCTGATGATGCCGTTATCCTAGTCACCACAGCTACTACCATTCCCTTCTCTACCGCAGTCATCACCTCTAATACTACGACCACAACTACCACAGCACGTCTTTCTCTGATGATGCCGTTATCCTACCTACCACAACCCACAACTACCACCATTCCCTTCTCTACCACAGTCGGCGCCTCTGCTACCACTACCATAACTACTACAGCACGTCTTTCTCTGATGATACCGTTATCCTAGCTACCACAACTACCAGTACCTCCTCAACCACAGCCAATACCACTACTAGCACATACCTCTGATCGGAGTAAAAGTAATCTTGTTTTTAATGCATCAGAAACTCGGGTCTTTCATCCATCAGTCATCCCGACAAAATCTTCCGCAGGAGTATCTAATTTTTTACAATAACCCACTCAATCCTGCATCATCTTTAATCATAATTGGGGTATCATTTTCTCGGGATTTATCTTGGAAAGGTCATATTACCTGTCTTGTAAAATCTATTTTCAAGAGATTAGGTGTGTTAGGCCGACTCCGTGCCTTCTTTACCCCTGCACAGTTGTTGATTTTATACACGGGTTTTATTCGCTCTTGTGTAGAGTACAACTCTCATGTGTGGGGAGGTTCCCCACATACAGCTCTTCTCAACAAGGTGGAGTCAAAGGCTTTTCGTCTCATTAATTCTCCTCCTCTTACTGGCCCCTTTCATCCTCTGTCTCCTTGCCGCACTGTAGCATCTTTATTTCTTTTCTAACGCTGCTTCAATGGTCACTGCTCCTCAGAACTGTCTGCTTGCATCCATCCACTATTACAGTGGGCTCGTACCACCCGTCTAGCAACAAACACTCATCCCTTTTCTGTCCTACTCTCTAATGCAAGAGTTAACATTTACTCCCAGTCCTTCATGTATGCAGCAGGTCAACTCTGGAACAGTCTCCCTCTGTCAGAATTTCTTACTGCCAACGATCTCCAGTCTTTCAAAAGTAGTGTGTCCAGGCGTCTCGAAATGAACGGATCTTGAATATGGCTCTCTGTTATTACCCGTCCCTGCCCCGGAGGGGCTTGGGGACAGTTATTGTGTTCACTCGGTTTGTCTGTCTGTCTGTTAACAACTTCACGCGAAAACTACTGGTGCGATTTTGACAAAAATTACAGGGATGGGCTATGACCTTCTGATCACCTGATTAAATTTTGGGCCAAATTGGGCCAAGGCCCAGGCTGTATGCCCCCAAAAATGTTTTTTTTTCCATAACATGTTTCAAATTCTTCATATCGTCATGAAACCAAAAACTAAAGGTGCATCTTTCAAATCTGCATCCTATAACATGCCTCATTACGTCAGGGGGGGTCACCCCCCAGTTAGCGGTAGGGGGGTCAGTGTCAGGTGGGTCGAGCCTAGAATTTCAAATGGGCATAAAATCGTCAATTTTCACCCCATTTACTCCAAATTTGATATGTGACATCTTTGACTAGATATCCTGTTGTGTTTGTATGTCAGCATTAAAATGATTGCCGGGGACGGGTTTGCTGTGCCATGGCACCGCTTCTTGTCTCGTTTTTGTTTTTTCTCTGAGGGAACAATTGCGGTTCCTAGCCTTTGGTTCCTTTTTCTTGACCCTCCCCCCCCCAAAAAAAAAAAAAAAAACACTCAACACCTCTAATCCTGCTGCTGCTGTTATCCTAGGTACTACAACAGCTACCGGTACCACCTCTTGCTACCACAACCAATACCACTGCCACTACCACAATTTCCACCCCATGTCTTCCTCTGATGATTCCTTTATCCTGGCTACCACAACGGCTACCAGTGCCTCCTCTTCCACAGCCAGTACCACTACTACTACCACATTTACCACAGCATCATTACCACTGCTGCTGCTGTTTTTCTAGCTACCACAGCAACCACCTGTACCACCACTGCTACCACAATCAATACTTTTCTAATACTGCTGTAATAAAATAATAATAATAATAATAATAATAATAATAATAATAATAATAAACATTTTACTCTAATATGGTCTAAAATTGCCATCTCTGCATCTTGAATACTGAGTCCTTGCAAGAGATCAACACTAGAAAATGATGTTAGTCACGAAGAAGTGTTGTGGAAAGCACTTGAAGTTGTACTCGTCTTTTTCTGCCACTGAGCTACGTGGAAATAGCAACAAAAGGACGAGAATTTGAGCCAAGATAAGGTAAAAGAACTACAGTATCAGTCCACACACTGCCTTTACCTACTATAATACATCAACCCTACCAATACCTCCTCTGCCACTATTACCCCCACTACAACTACCACTCCACCTCAGACTGCTGCTGTCGTTGTCCTGGCTACCACTACAATCACAAATTCCACCTATATTACTACTACTACTACTACTACCAAACCACCACCACCACAACTACACCACTCCCACAGCTGCCACAAGGTCCCAAACCACCACAACTACCACAACTACGATGACGCATCTGTGCTGGCGTGGAGGTCGTTAGCCACACGGGGCCTAATTACTTTTACCTGTACAGGGCGACAGGTGTTGTGGGGATCCCTGTATGGTGGTGGTGCGGGTGAGGGTGAGGGGGTAGTGACGTGGAGTGAGTATGATGGTGGTGTATGGTAGTGGTGTATGGTAGTGGTGGTGTGTGGTATAATGGTGTTTGGTAGTAATGTAGTGTGGTTGTGTATGGTAGTGATGGTGTATGGTATTGGTAGTGTTAGTGGTGGTGTATGGTGTTAGTAGTGGTGATGATGGTGTGTGCTGATTGTGACGGTGTATGGTGTTGGTGGTGGTGATGATGCAAGTTTGTGTATGGTGAAAGTGTGTATGGTGTTGATGATGATGTATGTGAATGGTGATGAAGATTAAACGTTATAAAAGGGAGCATTTAAAAGATTGACAGTGGTGTGTGATGTCAGGGCTAAGGATGATGAAGAAATGATGATGATGATGATGATGATGATGATGATGATTAACAGGGCAATGATACTGTGATGATAAAACCAGTCAGTGTATATAACAGATGGAAAGAATGTATGAAATATAAGGTGTGAGGGTAAGCTGGTTGTGTGTGTGTGTGTGTGTGTGTGTGTGTGTGTGTGTGTGTGTGTGTGTGTTGGTGACTGTGAGGTACTACTGACGATTATGGTGTTAGTGTTGTATGTGTATGGTGTTTGAGACTATGGTTATGGTAGTGCAAATGGAAGCCTGTGATTTTTAAAGAAGAATATGGAAGTATTTAAATGACGATTATGGCAGCAGTAGTTTGTTGGGGTGGTGAAAATCCAGATCACGTATTTAGAAGCAGAGGAAGTGGAATTTAGTAATGGATGTTGTAGGAAAGAAAAGTGATTAAACTACGAAGAGATACGGTAGATTAAGAACAAGGGTGAAGGACAAGGAGGTAGAGTATAGGAGTCAGGGTGGTACGTCTTAAGGTGAAATGGGTAGATCGGTGTAGAGTAGGGACAGAAATGCCTGGAAGTTCTTATGCTAAGTTTACTCCTGCACTGCGCCTTTAGAGAGTAGTCAAACAAACAGACAGGTACAACTTCCGTCTGAATTTTTCTTTTCCGTCAAGCCCCAAAGCATTGACATGTAGTACAGCATTTTCCAGCTCTAATCATCGTTTTTTCAGTAGGTTCGGAAACTTTATAATATCAGTATATCCTGTTCCACTTTAACATAAGTATTGCGCACCTGTCAAAAGAGAGGTTCAAACAAAAAAGACGGTCATTCGCCTTTCAGTACATTAATAAGTGGAGGGGAGAAGGTGAGATGGAAGAGGAGAGGAAAATCAGATGGAGGAGAGAGGAAGATGAAGGTTGAGAGAGGGGAAAAGGGACGCCTCCAGATATGTAACTTGGTAGCCCTAAATTTTGAAATGAAATATATTAAATGGAATGTACGGGTGACTAATGGTTCGATTCTGCATAAACGGAATGCAAAAATAGCGTGGAAAAAACAAAGTAATTCTAATGGAAGAATATTATGTAAAGTGAAATGGCTGTTGGAGAGATGCTGTCCAGTGAACTGAGTGGTTGGTGATTGTTGGAAAGATACCGTAGAGTGATATGAGTGTGTGATGACTGGTGCAAGAGTGATGTAGAATGAAGTCATTTTGTTGACTGCTGGGAAAAAATCGAATAAAATGACATTGTAATACTGGTAGAAGAGTGATTGTTGGGAAAAAAATCTATGAAAATGACTGTGTGGTGAACGGTGAAAAAATGGTGTACAGTGAAGCGTTCGTGGAAAAGACAGTGAAGTAATTTCGTGGTGAACTGTTGCAGGAAGACTGACGCCAGAACTGTGACATATTAGTAGGAGTGCCGTGGTGATGAGGGGTGGTGATGAGAGGTGGTGATGAGAGGTGGTGATGAGGGGCGATAACTTTAATGGATGTGCATGACTAACTTTGCCTGTGTGTGTGTGTGTGTGTGTGTGTGTGTGTGTGTGTGTGTGTGTGTGTGTGTGTGTGTGTGTGTGTGTGTGTGTGTGTGTGTGAATAGATGGCATACTTCAGAGTCATATTTACACTTTTAGCCTACACTCATGACTCACATCTTCTTCGTTAGCTCTCTCCATACTCTCACTCACTCAACTCCTCTCTTCATTCCCTCACACTCACTCTCCTCTCTACATTCTCTTACTAACAATATTCTCCTATTCTCTCATCTCCATCTCCCCTCTCAACCCCGCCCTCCTCCCTTCCCTCCCTCTTTCCCCTCCCACCTCCCCTTCCCTCATCTCCCCTCATTCCCTCTTGCTTACCTTCCCCTTGTCCCTGCCTACATCCCGTCCCCTCATAAGTCATTCTCATCATTTCCACATTCCTCCCATCACTTTATCCCCACTTCCTCCTTTCCCCTCACACTGTCACCCCTCCCCGTCCCTCCTCCCCATCTCCCTCCCCTCCCCAGCCCTCGTCCGGACCAGTCTCCCCTTCCTTCTCTCCCACCTGCCTCCCCTCCCCTCCCATTCCGTCTTTCCCCCTTTCCTAAATTCATTCCCACCACTCCCCTCTTCCTTCCCCTATTTTTCCCCCCCTCTTTCCCTCTCCCCACAAACCAGTCTACCTCTCCCTTTCCCCTCACCTCACTTTCCCTAATCGTCACCCCACTGCCATCCCCTTCCCATTTTCTCCCCTCCCCTCCGCTCCCCCTCACTCCTTTCCCACTCCCACGCCCCTCCCCTCCTCTCCCTTCCCCTTCCCTCCCCTCCCCTCCCCTCCCCTCCCCTCCCCTCCCCTTCCCTCCCCTCCCTAGGGCCAAACACCTGTATTGATTATGGTAGACACAGATGTTACAGAGAGAGAGGGAGAGAGAGAGAGAGAGAGAGAGAGAGAGAGAGAGAGAGAGAGAGAGAGAGAGAGAGAGATTGTGTACGGTAAATCCAGTTTATTAGTTTGTATAAGGATGGTGTATTGTCCAAGAAACTTATATTATTGTCAGTACTGTATAGTGATAATGATAATAATCCATCCATCCATCCATCATCCAATCCTACATTGCCCCATGAGGAGCGTAGGAGCCCGGGGCTAAGGAGTTGGTCCCGACATTTAAGATGAGAGTGAATGATACTACTACTACTACTACTACTACTACTACTACTACTACTACTACTACTGCTACTTACTACTACTACTACTACTACTACTACTACTATAATAATAATAATAATAATAATAATAATAATATCATCACATCATCATCATCATCATCATTACATATCGTATCTATCTGCCACTTCCTTTCTATCTGTACTAAATCCATCTCTCTCTCTCTCTCTCTCTCTCTCTCTCTCTCTCTCCAGTATATGTATCAGGTGTAAGAAGCCAGCTCGACACCTAATTGTATAGCAAGTGTGAGCCGCTCTATAGTCGAACAGCTGGAAGAGAGAGAGAGAGAGAGAGAGAGAGAGGGAATTTTAAATTTGAGATATTCGCTTATGTAACCATTCTGTAGTGTCTAAGGAACTATTATTATTATTATTATTATTATTATTATTATTATTGTAAAAAATTATTATTATTATTATTATTATTATTATTTTGATTGTTTATTATCATTATGTATGTCTGTCGATGTCTGTCTCAGTGTATGTATATATTTATTCTCTCTCCCATGCTGCTATTCTATCTATATACTTTATATATCAGCAGGTGTAAGGAAAAGCCCGTACGACACCTGTTAATTGTACCGCAGGTGTGTAGCTCTGGCGTGGACACTACCTGGGACCTTGAGAGAGAGAGAGAGAGAGAGAGAGAGAGAGAGAGAGAGAGAGAGAGAGAAGGAGAGTTACTTTAATACACAGACCACACACACCTAATGGTTCGTTCAATATAGCCTGTTAAATATTAATAGATATTCTCAGGCTAATACTACAGAATTACAAGTGACTTCAGTAAACCAGAAATTTGTCCTGTCTTCCTTCAGACACTCCTTCCATTAGTGCTCAGAAAAACTGGAAAAAAAACTAGCAAACTTAGAATAATCAAGAGACACTAGAGTTCAGTACCGAAAATGAAGCCAGTGATCGAGAAGTTTTATAAAGCTATAGCACCAGTCATAGTCTGTTTCCATTTTCCCTAGAGTTTTAAAGACTCACTAAAAATTTTCCCTCACCCTATAAGCACCATACATTTTCAAAGATGTGACCGAAAAGTGTGAAAATAGTCGTGTGTATATTTGTAAGTGATCAGTGTAATGGTATCAGAGTGCGCCAGTCTCGAATCGGATATGCCCACAGCTCCGAGATGGCGGGTTCAATTCTGCTTATTTTCCCTTCCTTCTTGCCCAGGTGTTCGGGTTCTTTGTGGTGCGTGTGTACCTGTAATTATTAAATGGTATCTCTTTTATAGTCGCATTTAAGCCACTGTTGCCGTACGAAGGACCTGTTAATACGCACTGCCAGGGAGAAACGTGTAAAGGCTTAAGTCATGGTGGAGTATGCGGTCATGGGCTTAACTTACAGCGTCAGTGTGCGAGAGGAGTGTTGATGGCGTTATACTAGCCTTATCACGTAACTTCAGTAATGTGTGTGTGTGTGTGTGTGTGTGTGTGTGTGTGTGTGAGAGAGAGAGAGAGAGAGAGAGAGAGAGAGAGCGCACCTGGCTTCTGGAATGGCGGCACAGGTGTTTCCTCCTGTCATATTTCCTAGCCCCCTCACCCCCCTCCCTTCCTCGCCCAACTGTTTTCACTTTTTTTCCTCTTTCACCCCTTTCTTCCTCTCTCACTATCTCTCGTATATATATATAATGTGCAAAATATATCACCTATTTAATACGTAATTCATAAATATGCTGATATCCACACGAGAAATGTTGCGTTTCCTCCTCCCCTCCTTTTTCGTCTTTTCTACCCTTTCTCTCCACCCCTCTCTCTCCGTACTCTCACCTCCTCCTCCTCCTCCTCCTCCTCCTCCTCCTCCTCCTCCTGTGTAATCCTGTGTAATCCTCCTCCTTCTCCTCCTTCTCCTCCTTTCGCACCTTCCTTTCCTTCCTTCCATTTTTCGCGCTCTCTCTTTGACTTACCCTCTCTCTCTCATCCTCCACCTTCCCCTCCGCAGTCCCTCACCTTCCCCTTCCCATCTCCTCCTCCCTTCTCATATCCCAGAGTTTACCTTTAACCTCTTCAGCACGAGGGGTCCATCTAAATCCCTTCCTTTCGATGGCTTACTATATATTTTTTATTTGTTTTTATTTTACGACGATTACATTTACCTGAAGAGATATTTTTCCACCTGGAGGGATTCAACTTACCTGTAATTAACGCCTTCAGTACGAGAGAGGGAGGGGGAGGCCAGGGATGAGATGGAGGGATGGAGTGGAGAGGTATATGAGAGAGGGGTGTGTGAGCTGGGAGCAGGGCAGTGAAATGGCGGGGGACAGAGCGATATGGAGACGATTTGTTTGTGGCCACCCCTTACGGAATTAAGGCGTCTGGCAATAGATAGATAGATAGATAGATAGTAAGAGAGAGAATTCCTAAGTTGAATAATATCGACTGAAATTAGGGATAAGTGTGGTGGAAAAACACGTCGTTGGATTAAAGCGGTTGATTTGATAAAGAAATCTGACGGTAACCAGAGTAAACAAAAAAATATACGGGTATTATTGGTGGTAAAGAGAGTTTTTTTTTAATTTTTTTTCAGTCCGAGGTTCTTCATTAGCTACATAGTCTGCCCCCCCCCAAAAAAAAAAAAAAAAAAAAAGAAAGAAAAAGGAAGACGTCATCACAGTGAAGGATTTTGTCGTGCATCTGAATCAGTCGAGTAGTTTCTGTGCAAGGGTGAGGGCCCCACCATCCACTCGCTCGATGTAGTGTCGCCCTCAGGATGCGCCACACTGAGTGACAAGGTTTCCCGTAACTCAACAAACCACTGACTGCGTTGGGTGGTAACCATAGAATAAACTGGCGCCTGGTGATCGGTGGGATACGGCGCTCCAGCTGGATGAGATATGAAAGGGTTTACGTCTGAGGGCTGGTCTGGGTTTACGTCTGAGGGCTGGTTTGTGTTTATTGCTCACAGAATGCTGCTCAGGGGCGTTGGACACTGATCGCAACTTCTATATTTTGAGTGTGTCTTTCCTAAACTGAACGTGTGTGTGTGTGTGTGTGTGTGTGTGTGTGTGTGTGTGTGTGTGTGTGTGTGTGTGTGTGTGTGTGTGTGTGTGTGTGTGTGTGTGTGTGTGTGTGTGTGTGCGCTTGATGAGTAAGGCCCGTATTCTCATCGGTCAGGGAAGCTCCCAAACACCTATTCCTAAGCGATTTGTTTTGCTTACTACACCTTATTATCCTCTTTGTGTAATTTAAATAATTCGAATATCACCATTTTCTCCATAAATAACGTACGAAGTGTATTAACCGGCCCTGCCAAAAATAAATCGCTAAAGAATAGATGATAGGGAGTCTCCTCAAGGAACGAGAATTCGGATCCAAGTCTGATCGTAACTGTTGTATTAGATCAGTACACATGACATAAATATTTGGGTATAATATGTGGGTATAGTATGTGGGAATATGTGGGTATAATATATAGGTATAATATGTGGGTATCAGATGTGAGTATAATATATGGGTATGATATTTGGGTATAATATATGGGAATTTGTGGGTATAATTATATGAGTATACTATGTGGGTAGAATGTGTGGGTATAGTATGTGGGTAGAATGTGTGGGTATATGTGGGTACAATATGTGGGTATATTATGTGGGTATATGTGGGTATAATATATAACAGGAAGGTAAGATTTTTAAGGTATTATTTCTTCCATTTGACTCGTTGAGGGCACTTTGGGTTCGATAAGCAAGATGTTATAAACCACTGGATGGATTATTAACCCTTTCCAGTATTGTTGTTGCTGATGCCAGACGGTTTTAGTCATCTTAGGAGAGCTCGTAGGGAAGGGACCAAATTCTTTCTCATATGTCAATCATCCTCCCCATTCTTTTCTCCCCTGCACCATAGTATATGAGCAGAGATAGATAAATAGATAGATAGATAGATAGGTAGATTGACAGATAGATAGATAGATAGATAGACAGACGGACAGACAAATAGATAGATAAGGTACTGAGCTACGTAGCTACATAAATGACAACGATACTGAGTGCTCTTTGTTTCTCGCCATCACATCACATCATCATTATCATCACCATCACCATCATCATCACCATCTTCATCATCACCATCATCACCATCATCATCATCACCATCGTCGCTATCACCATCATCACGCAGCATCTTTCCTGCACCCACAAAAAAAATAAATTAATAATAATAATGATAACAATAATAATAATGATGATGATAATAATAATAATAATAATAATAATAATAATAATAATAATAACTATATAAAATGCCGTGAAGTCAGTATGGAATGGTTTAACTTGTCTCTCACATTTTAAACATCATTCCCCAGCTGCTCATTCCTTTGAAAATAAATACGTAAATAAATAAATAGATAATGCAGAGACGGTAGTAGTGGGCACAGGTGTTCAGATGGCACAGGTACCGAACCGTGCAGAGCGGAAGTGGCTAACCTCAATACCTAATGACTGAGCCGCTCTTGAAGGACCGTATTTATGACTTTCCCTGAGCTTAAGTTTTGCGTAAGGTTGCTTAAATTTACACTTCTCTTCACTCATACACCTATCAGATACTTCACAGCGGAACTAAAATGATTATTATGAATGTTAGATATACGTAAAAAATAACGTTTCTTGGTTATACTTTATTGCAATGGAGACTTGTTTAGCGTAGATATTGGCTTAAATTCTCATATTAATACGTTCCTGGTACGCGAGCCGACCTATGACCCTCAACGATGGGAGGAGTATAGAGATAGGGAAGGGAAATAAGAGGGGGAAGGGGAGTGGAAGGTGAGAGGGATGGAAGGGGGAGGGAGAATGAATGGAGAGGGGAGGGAGGAGACTGGAGCAGCAAAGAGACGAGATAATGAGACGTGTAATAAGAAGAGACAGTAAGAAGAGGTGGAAAGGGAAGGGATGGGGAAGGTGAAGAAGAGGGAGCAGTTGGAAGAGATAGTGAGAAAGGATAAACACGAAAAGAAAATTAAAGAGAGGAGAGATAAAATGTTATGGACGTGAAGAAGGGGAGTAGTGAAGAACGGCAGTGATCAAAACAGTTAGCGAGACAGGGTGATAAGGAGGAAAGATAAGTGGGAGGAAAGATAGTGAGAGGAGACAGGGAGGAGATAGAGAATAGAGATAGTAAAGAAGAGGTACTGTAGTGATGATAAGAGAAAGTGTGAGAGATTACTGAGGAGAGGATGACACAGGGAAGAAACGAGAAGAAAGGAAAAAAGAAATCTGGTGAAATAGGACAGCGATGAAAATAGTGAGAAGACATAAAAAGGAAATAGATGATAAGGAGAAAAGGTAATGAGAAGAGGTAAGGAGGGGAAGAGGTGACACGGAAAGGGGTAATGAAGAAAAGACAGGAATGAAAATATGGGAAGGAGTAATGAGGAGATGAGATAGGGGAGAGAAGAAATAGAGGGGAAAAGAGAAAATGAGGAGAAATATGTACTGAGACCCGCACTCCCACACCTGTGACATTTAGATACCCTTTCTCACACCCCCACTCACCCTAACACACCTACACACATCTCTTACACCTTGGCACAACCCCACATAACGAGGCTGTCACATTCAGACATACACTTCCACACTCGCTAACACCCTTGTATAAACGGACTTTCATACCAAGAGAACACTTTTACACATACACCTTCACACTCTCAGATACACCCACATAAACCTTGGAATTGTGCTCTCTCTCTCTCTCTCTCTCTGACTGGAAAAGATATAGTCATGAGAGCAAGAGTCTTACTTGAGAATGTAAGGAAGGGATGTCGCACTTCCTTACTAAACCAACACCTGCTGGAGAAGAAAAAAAATGTGAGAGGAGAAATGTCAAGGACGCAACTTCTCTACTTATTAACCCTTTCAGCCCGTTTACTTATATTCTTGTTATCACCACGATTATCTTAAGCATAGAAATAATCTGCGTTAGTTAAGGGGTTGATCAAGGCTATTATATTGTCTTCATCTCGAAAAGTCTCCCCTAAAGTGAATTGGATTGTTAGGTGGTGTTAAGCATGAAAAAAGGCAAAGGACTGAATGCGTAAACACCTTCTCAACCGTAGGCCCTTTCTTAACTGAGCAAAACATGGCAGTAGCAAAGGGTAAAAATTTGGAAATACTCATCGTGGTGAAAAAATTAATGGCGAGAGACCCTTGTTAAATTAATTGTGGTCGTCTGACAGTGGCGATGGAAAGATCGCCAGCGTAGTAGGTAATTATAGTTTGGCAGTATTCATTTGACATCATTACTATTTGTCAGTTTTTTTTTGCTATCGTTTCCTCGTCGTTAAATCACACTATGTATATATATATATATATTTCTTTTTTTAAGGTGGAATTTTGCTGAGCTTTATGGTTGTTTTTATTTTATCTTTACCCGTTTTTCTTATATCGTTTTAATCACATACAGCTTCCTTCTTTCTCACCAGTTTATTGTCGTTGCACTCTATTTAGTCGTTCTTTTGATGCTGTTTCGCCTCCACAGCCTCCTTTCTTCCCTTTACCAAGTTGTCCCTCTGAAGCTCCTACCTCTCCACCTTACACCACATCACCTTGAATGTTTCGCATTAATCATCATCATCATCATCACCATCATTATCATCGTCATCATCATCATCATCACCATCATCATCACCATCATCATCATCATCCTATCCCTACATTCACACCGACATGAGTGGGCGGGGTCCATAAATAGGAACAGGAAAGCACAAAAGTAGGAAGAGTGCCAAGAATCAAGTGAAATGAACCATACACCAAGTCATTCATTATTTACACTGACACTCCCAATCCCACCATTGAGGCCAAATAATCCATACAAAATTTGGTTTCACAGTGCCGTGGGATAGAGACCATTCCGTTGACAGTCGAAAAATAAAAAGGGGGTGCAGTTTTAGTCATGTGCATCTCCATACATATTTCAGTCTTTCTTTTCTTCATCAGGTCTTCTTCATCCACAAGTTCTATATCAAGTTTATTCACACCTTCCTTTTCTGTATCCTTTCATTTTTTATCCTGTCCGTAGATTTTTTTTTTTTTTTTTTTTTATGCGAGGAAGAAGGAACCAAAGGCCATGAGCCCGCAGTAACAGTTCCCTCCAAGAGAAAAACAAAATACAATATAGAGCCAAATTCAAGATCCGATCATTTTGAGATGCCTGGACACACTGCGTTTGAAAGACTGGAGATCATAGGCAGCAGGAAATACAGACAGAGGGAGACAGTTCCAGAACTGACCTGTTGCATAAATGAAAGACTGGGAGTAACGGTTAACTCTTGCATTAGAGAGTTGGACAGAAAAAGGATGAGAGTTTGCTGCCAGACGGGTGCTACGCGCCCGTCGTAGAGGTGGAGGAATGCAAGCAGACAGTTCAGAGGAGCAGTGACCATTAAAGTAGCGATAGAAAAGAGATAAAGATGCAACAGTGCGGCGAAGAGACAGAGGTTGAAGGGAGTCAGTAAGAGGAGGAGAGTTAATGAGACAAAAAGCCTTTGACTCCACCCTATTGAGAAGAGCTGTATGTGGGGAGCCTCCCCACACATGAGAGTTGTACTCCACACAGGGGCGGATAAAACCCCTGTATAGAGTCAACAATTGCGCAGGGGTAAAGAAAGAGCGGAGTTGGCTTAGCACACCCAATCTCTTGGAAGCAGATTTTACAAGAGATGTAATATGATCTTTCCAAGATAAGTCCCGAGTAAATGAAACCCCAAGCATGTTCAAGGATGATGCAGGATTAAGCTGAATATTATTAAACATTAGTGGGTATACCTGTGGAAGATTTTGTCGGGTTGATAGGTGTAAGAACTGAGTCTTAGATGCATTAAAGACAACCATATTATTTTTACCCCAGTCAGAGATACGAGCCAAGTCAGACATTAGGTGTGCCATAGCCTCATCCCTTGCCTGTTGAAGTAACTGTTGAGATGGGCGTTGCGGGAACCGAATGGAAAGGTGAAGGGTGGAGTCATCAGCGTATGAGTGGATAGGGTTAGATGTACAGCTTAGAAGATCATTGATGAATAAAAGGAAGAGAGTTGGTGATAGGACAGAGCCCTGAGGAACACCACTGTTGATAGATCTAGGAGAAGAACGATGGCCGTCTACAACAGCGGCTATAGAACGACCAGAAAGGAAGCTAGCGATGAAGGCACAGATAGAAGGATAGAAACCGTAGGAGGGCAGTTTGGAAATTAACGATTTATGCCAGACTCGATCGAAAGCCTTTGAGATGTCAAGTGCAATGGCAAAGCTTTCGCCAAAGTCCCGAAAGGAGGATGACCAGGAGTCTGAAAGGTAGGTGAGAAGATCGCCAGTGGAGCGTCCCTGACGGAACCCATACTGACGATCGGAAAGAAGGTTGTGATAGGAAAGATGCCTTAAAATTTTTCTATTAAGAATTGACTCGAAAACTTTTGAAATACAGGACGTTAAAGCAACTGGACGATAGTTGGAGGGTTGGGAGTGGTCACCCTTCTTTGGGACTGGCTGAATGAGAGCAAACTTCCAGCAAGAAGGAAAGGTACAAGTTGACAGACAAAGACGAAAGAGTTTGCCTAGGCAGGGTGTAAGCACAGAAGCACAGTTCTTGAGAACAACAGGAGGGACTCCATCAGGCCCATATGCCTTGTTAGTACTGAGGCCAGTGATGGCAGAAAATACATCAACTGAAGAAATTTTAATGTCAGCCATGAGGAAGTCAGAGGGGGAAGTGATGGAGGAACAGCACCGGAATCGTCTAAGGTAGAATTGGAGGAGAAAGTCTGTGCGAAGAGATCTGCTTTATCAGTAGAAGAAATAGCTACAGAACCATCAGAGTAGAAAAGAGGAGGGAAGGATGATGAGGTAAAGTTGTTAGAAAGATTTTTGGCAAGATGCCAGAAGGAGCGGGAAGAATTCGAGTTGGAGAGTTGAGAGCATTTAGTATGGATGAAATTATTTTTAGTAGAGAGAAGAACAGACTTAGCACGATTCCGGGCAGAAACGTAAAGATGATGTGATTCAGGGGTGGGTTGGCTCCGGTACCTTTTGTAGGCCCTCTCCTTGTTGCGGACAGCATTAGAACAAGCGTGATTAAACCAAGGCTTTCTTGCGTTAGTCAAAGGATATGAGAAAGGAATGTATGCTTCCATGCCCGAGAGAATAACCTCCGTAATGCGCAAGGCACACTCAGATGGCTCCCGGCCATGAAAGCAATAATCATTCCAGGGAAAATCAAAGAAGTACTGCCTGAGGGCCTCCCAGTCTGCGGCTCCAAAATGCCACAGACCTCATAATCCTCATAATCCTTCGTGTTTGAACTTTTTTTTTTTTTTTTTACCTGTACATATTCTTTGTCTTTGTGACACATTAAAGTACCTTCTTTTACCTACTAATCAAGAATCGTTTCTCAGTGTCTTTCACGAATATATGTTACCCGTTGATCAAGAAGCTTCATTTCTCAACATCTCACTAATATGTTTTGTTTACATCATCCAACTTCTGCAAATCACATACGTTCCATATATCTCATTATTCATGTTCTGATATACTATATCAAAATCTTACACCATGGATTAATGCTAGCAGTAATTGGCTACACCATCACCCAGTCCTCTTGCACCATTATACGCTGCTTCCATAACCCTTTCAGTACCATAATATATTATTGGTTTATTCTTGTAATCTCTAAATGATTTTATTGAGGTTAAGTGAGATCGCTTGTGTGTAGGGGTAAGTGAAGTCTGTATCTAACTTCTCCAGTTTAAAGAGGCTGTCCTAAGCTGAATGAGTTTGTCTGGTGAGAACAAGAAAACGAGTAGAAAACGTTATCATCGCGTAATAGGAAGAAGATTCAGTATTCTTCCGCTTCGTTGGCTTCATCTGCATTTTATTTACCTGACCTTTCCGCAGAGCATTGTTAAAACTTTTTCTTTTCTTCCTCTACTTGCAGCTTCTCTGCTTTCAAAACTTTCCCTCTACGTGATTTCTACATTTTTCTTACCGCTTTATTTTATTTTTATCTCCTTTATGATTGTCTTGTGATTGGCAGCCTACTAAGCGTTCCCCTAATACATTTTTTTATTCACTGTCTCCCTGCAGCTTCTCCACTCTTAGCACTTTCCCTCTACCTTGTTAAGATTTTTCTGCAACTTTCTTTTACGATGATTTCCTTTGAGATAGTGAGCTGCATCCTTTTTAGTGATTTCGACCCAACTTGACCTCAGCTATTGATTTTGCATGTTACACTTCTCTTATATGCTTTTTGTGCCTCTTTTTAATATTGACATCGTTTGCGTAACTAACGTGGAAGGGGGTTTTGAGATATTAAGGAAAAATGAATAGCTTAGTTGGAGGGGTTACGAAATCTTAAAGCCGACGTGAGTACACACTTGTCTCCCATTCAGATGTGAGGGATTTCCTGGTGCAGAATAAAATCGTCTGGCGAGAGTTAGAATTATTAGACACAAGCGAGTCTTAATTGGATTTACTGAGACAGGCTAGAACACATTAGGACCAAGTTATTTGCATGAAATTGAGAGAAAAAAAAAAATCCCAGGCGATAGTTAGAAAATAAGATACAATGGATCTGAATGAGACACAGTGACCCTTCAGTCGGAGGACGTAATTCCTGTATCTTCCGTCCTACCTCCAGACGATTTTATTCAGCTTGCGAGAGACTTTGCAAACTGGGAGGGTTATATAGCCAGCGTTAGTCCCTTTACTGAGATGTCCTTGCTTAGTTGAATGAAATCGTCTGTTGGTAGCAAGAGAAGGGGTTAAATCCTCTTAAATCCTCCTGTATATAACCTCTCTTCAGTTACACCTTCACACTCGATGTCAGTCAATCGTTGCCTTCTTATTTAACACCCTGTCTTGTTTCTTGCAATCCTCCATTCCTCTCTGCATAACGTGCATGCAGGAAAGGTACGCCCTTACCTATGCTACATAAACGTACTCTTTTCTTATCATCATCATCATCGTCATCATCATCATCATCATCATCGTAGTCGTCGTCGTCCTCATATCTCTTACAGATAAGCTCATTTTTACATTCTCCTCCGTCACTCCAGGACCATCACTTCTCTTTCACCTACTTTTCCATTCATATTATCTTGTAAAATTGTCCTTTCACTCTGGCTAAAATTGTCCAAATATATATAATCACCTCCAATCCGATTCATCAACTGTAGCAAATATACGTCAAGAAACCCACACTTGTTTTTCTCTTTCATATTACCCAATAATCCTGTGTGTGTGTGTGTGTGTGTGTGTGTGTGTGTGTGTGTGTGTGTGTGTGTGTGTGTGTGTGTGTGTGTGTGTGTGTGTGTGTGTGTGTGTGTGTGTGTGTGTGTGTGTGTGTGTGTGTGTGTGTGTGTGTGTGTGTGTGTGTGTGTGTGTGTGTGTGAGATCCCTATACCACTTCAACCCAGCTGGTCAGATTAGAGGGTCGATTCCACAAGTACCCAAGGAGACTCATTCCCCTCGTGACTAGAGCTCGTTTAATATCACGCAGTCACGATTTATTATTTAATTTGGAAGTGGCTCAGTTCCGTCAAGTGAAAACATGCCCTCTAGAGTCAAGTCCTATCCAAAATCTCCATGTGAATAGGTCGTGGTGTGGCGGAAACAACAAAGGCGAGGCAGGCTGAAAGGAAGGCGGTGAGGAAGCCAGAAAGAACAGAAGTAGGATAGATGGTAGGCAGGAAGGCAGAGAGGAAGACATAAGCATTCACGTATCCTCCGCCAAAACAAATCCTACGTCTGGAAATTATCTTAGACTATATTGTGAATCTCAGACGTTTTCCTTTCCCGTCGACAAAGGAACAATATAACACGACTAAGAAACAATGAAGACTGTGGGGACGTGAACTGAGGAGGCCATTGTTCAGGAGACGCTGTTAAGAGAAGGCGACCCAACCACATCAATTACATTTTAGTGAAATCAGCGGATGCGTAACGTTGACCTTGGCGTTCATGAAGGAAAGTGCTGGTTGGGCTGTTACCGCGTGATTAGTGGGGGTATTAGGAATGTGTGTGTGTGTGTGTGTGTGTGTGTGTGTGTGTGTGTGTGTGTGTGGTGTGTGTTTATTTTGTGCCTGTATTTTCATTTTCATTTTCATTATTATTATTATTATTAGTATTATTAGTATTATATTGTTGTTTTTTGTTTTTGCTCTTGTTGTTGTTGGTGGTGGTGGTGGTGGTCACCTTCCATCTTTTTCCCACACTGTCTTAAACTAGAAATAGGTTATGGGATAATGTTGATGATGATAATGATGATAACGATAATGATGATGAGGGTGATGATGATGATGATTGTTGTTTTTCTTGTTCTTGTTATTATTATTATTATTATTATTATTATTATTATTATTATTATTATTATTACTGTAAGGATGCAGGTAAGTGCAGGTGAGGTCTGTTTTGGGAACGAAGCGAAGGTCTGAAAGGGAAATGAGAATTATGTTAAATATTTGACCGTGGGACAGGAAGACGGCTGAAAAGAGCCCCAGGAGAAGTGAGAGAGAGAGAGAGAGAGAGAGAGAGAGAGAGAGAGAGAGTTGAGACGATGGGAGGGAGAGAATAAGAGAATATAAGAGAGATAGTGATACTGCTACTACTACTACTAGAGAGAGAGAGAGAGAGAGAGAGAGAGAGTATGCAAGAGACACATAATCAAAGATGGGAAAGTGCAAATAAAAGAGATTAAAGAGAGATGAGAGGAGGGAGAGAGAATGTAAGAGAGAGATAAGAGAGTGTGAAAGAAAGGAAATAACGAGAGATAGTGTGAAAGAAAAGGGTGAACAAGAAATGAGACTTTTAAGAGGAGGAGAGAGAACCCGTGAGAAAAGGTGTAGGCCACAGGTGAGAGGGTAACAATGGATGAGGTAAGTGCATATTATTCTGTGAGGGAGGTTGAGGATGAGGTGGTGTGGGTGAGACGTAAGGTGTGTGGGTGTGGAGTTGCGTATGTGGAGTCAGGGTGTGAGGGTGTGGAGTTTGGGTGTGAGGATGGGGAGTTTGAGTGTGTGGACGGGGAGTTAGGGGATGAAGATGTGGAGTAGAGAGTGTGGATGGGGAGTTTGAGTGTGTAGATGAGGAGTCAGAGTGTGTGGAAAGGGTAGGTTAGGGTGTGTGAATTTAGAGTTAGTGTAAGGGTGAGATGGTAAGGTATAAGGATGGGGAGTTTGAGAGTGTGTGTGTGGAATAAATGTGTGTATGTGTTAAGGTGTGTTGATGTGGAACTGAAGTGGAGTTAAGCAGGGAATGAATGGAGGTTATCTCCTTCACTGTGAGAGATCCTTCCTTAATTTAGATAAAGTTGTCTGTTGAAAGCAAGGATAAAACGAGCAAAGATTTATTGTGCTGAAGATGTTGATGGAAATTGTTTGTAGCCGCTTTACTACGAAACGTCTTTACTGAACTGAATAAAATCTAGCGTAACAAGAGCAAAATAAAGTATCACGTCGTCTTACTGAACAAATAAAGTCCTTTTGTTTTAGGGGTCACTCTTTTCAAATGAGTATCGTCGCCTGGTGGTAGTCAGTGCGAAATCAAATCTTCGTCTTGTTACTGGATCGCCTAGTATAGGAGACGGAAATTTGAGAAGGGAGATTGCAAAATAAATCAGTACATAAATAAGTAAATAAAATAATAATCTCTATCTCTCTATATACCTAGGCTGCTTCCCCCACAGAAAGGGAGGTAGCCGAGACAGGACGACACACTCCCAATTTACTCATCCACACTCACACACACACATTCATTCGCATTTTATTTTTTTTCGCATCGCAGGGAAAATGAATAAATAAAAAAAATTAAGCATAATTAAGGAATCGTAAGTCTAAGAAAAAAATAGATAATGATCTTAGGAAGAAGCACGGGCATGGCTGGAGGGATTGGTATTTTTTTAGGAAAGCCTCGAAGACTGGCTGTATCATTGCTGTATTTTTTCCCCAATGCACAGATATGTCGTACCCTTTGACGGATCTGCTTGGCGTGGAATAACCCCTTCACTGCCAGGACCTGCATTTCATTTTATACTATCACAGGACGATTTAACTGTAGTTTGGAAGATTAAATGTTATTTATGTACTGTAGGATTGTGTTCTGTAGCGGCCTCTAATAGTGAAGGGATAAATTATGGCTTTGTTTATCCGTTTCAGTTGCAAGTCTCCAATAAGAGGAAAAAAATCATGTATCGAGAGCAAGAATACAGGAAATGGGACGTTTTCTGACTGCAAGGATTAGACAGCCAGTTTCATCTGTTTTATAATCCTGTGTTTTTCATAGCAATTTTTGGAGAAGGTAAAAATTGATGAAGTGAAATGTGGACGAAAATGAGAGAAATTATAAAAGCAGACTGAGAATTTTAAACCACAAGAAACAGAGTGAGGAGCTTCGTGTGTGGGAAGCGGGGAGGAGGGAAGTAAAGGAGGGAGGGAAGAAGGTAGACGAGTAAAAAGGAAAGGGAGGGAGGAGGGTGAAGGGGGAGGGGGAGGAGGAGAAGTGCAGCTGGATTAATGGGCTGAGGGTGGGACGGGAGGAAAGAAAGACGAGAAGTGAGAGTGAGAGAATTGGAAGGCATGGATATAAGTATGATGAGAAGAAGTGAAATCCTATGTTAAATCTTTATATGATATTGTGGGGAGAATTATCAAATGTCTTTAGTGAAACTTAAGATCAAATAATGAAGTAAGTGGGAAGATAACACGATAAATAATGATGTGAGTAGAAATGTAACTTGTGGTGAGACTGAACTTCTTGAATAGAATTATATCTTTTTTTTACTTCATTCATGCTACGACCAAACTACTTTACTGAGCTTAGCAGAGCCCCCAAGTAGCGAGGATAAGGTTAATGAAGACTCTATGTGTCCCATTCAGGTTGAAATGTCATCCATAATCAGAATAAAATTGTCTAAAGAGGCCAGGAATAAAGACTAATGGATATCACTGTATTGAAGAAATTTACGTGGAAGTGGAAGAAATAGTAAGACATGAAGAGAAAATAATATGTGAAGTAATGGCATTTTTAGCGATATTTAACGTGGAAAGTAACTCAGAAGGTATATAATGCTGTGTGATAAAAAGATAGGAGGAAGGGAGGTGGGAGAGGAGGACAGATCGTAGGAGGAAGGAAGAGTGGGAAGGTAGGAACAGTGGTGGAGGGTAAGGAGGGAGAAGGGGAGGAGGAAGAGGGGGTAGGGGAAGCGGAGGGGGAGGGGGAAGACACAGAAACACCTGCCCTCCTACCTGGGTGGGGTATAATGGTATGAGGGTTCTTTGTGTGTGTGTGTGTGTGTGTGTGTGTGTGTGTGTGTGTGTGTGTGTGTGTGTGAGAGAGAGAGAGAGAGAGAGAGAGAGAGAGAGAGAGAGAGAGAGAGACCTGTTACGTTGGGACATAAGGAGAACTGCAGAGGTCCCGTTGTTCCATACCAAGCAGACCCTGTATAAGGCTATCATTACATCGTTCTTATGAGGAAAAAACATTCATACCCCCTCCCCTCACATTTCCCCCTCCCTCACATCCCTCCCCCTCCCTTCACATCCTTCCCCCTCCCTCACATCCCTCCCCCTCCCTTCACATCCCTCCCCCATCCTGCCAATTTATACCGTGAAACTGATGATGGGAGGAAACAGTGAAATGAAACGCCGTGGAATACAGGAAACGAGACATAGACCTTTGTAAAAACGATCAGTGAACCAGGATTGGATACGAAGCATTATATTAGCGTCTCGGATCCTGAAATGCAAGGAACAGTGGAGTTATTTATCTGTATCCTGTGGCTGTAATGGATTCTGCTGTGATCTGGAAGTAATAATGGTAATTCATCATCATCATCATTATCATCATCATCATCATCAGGAAATAATAATAGTAGTTCATCATCACCATCATCATCATCATCATCATCATCATGTTATCCGCTGACGACTTTATTTGACTGGGCTTGACCCTTTCAGTACGAGGATGTGTGTGTTTAGCTTCTTCTTTTTGCCTGTGTGGTTTTATTTAGCTGAAGAAAACCTTTGTGTGTGTGTGTGTGTGTGTGTGTGTGTGTGTGTGTGTGTGTTTTAGCATGGAGGTGGCCGTCATTGTTTCATGTTTGTGTAATTTTGTGTATGTGTCGGCTTCATAATTATGTCCGTGTGTGTGTGTGTGTGTGTGTGTGTGTGTGTGAGAGAGAGAGAGAGAGAGAGAGAGAGAGAGAGAGAGAGAATGCGAATGTATGCGTTTGTCTGCCTTCGTCTCTGTCTCTGCCATTGTGTGTGTGTGTGTGTGTGTGTGTGTGTGTGTGTGTGTGTGTGTGTTTTAGCATGGAGGTGGCCGTCATTGTTTCATGTTTGTGTAATTCTGTGTATGTGTCGGCTTCATAATTATGTCCGTATGTGTGTGTGTGTGTGTGTGTGTGTGTGTGTGTGTGAGAGAGAGAGAGAGAGAGAGAGAGAGAGAGAGAGAGAATGCGAATGTATGCGTTTGTCTGCCTTTGTCTCTGTCTCTGCCATTGTGTGTGTGTGTGTGTGTGTGTGTGTGTGTGTGTGTGTGTGTGTGTGTGTGTGTGTGTGTGTGTTACCATGTCTGTTAAACCACGTAATGTCCTTCTCGGCTCTATTTCTCTCTGTCTCCCTCACGCCATCACCATTACTACCATTATCCCGACCACCACCATCACTACCTCTCCTACCATCACCATTACTCTCTCACTACCATCACCACCACTACTGTCAGTCGCTGCTACCACTACAAGCAGTAAAACCACAACTACAATCACCCACTACCACCACAATTACACTCACAACTACCACCATCTCGACAGCAACACCCACATAACACTGTCACTTACCACAGCACCCACTACCACCATACCATCTTTGCTATAACTACCACTGCAGCTACTACCACTACACAGAGTACAGTTAACACCTATTTTCATGCTATAACTACAAACAGCATCACTACTACCACAACCACCATCACTACAACTTTCAATACAGCTTGTACAACTACCATCACAACTGCCACACCCTCCACCACAGCTACCACAACTACCATTACTACAACTACCTTCGCTACCACAACTACCTCAATAATTACATGTCTGTTAACACAACTGCAGCCTCAATCACCAGCATTATCTTCATTATTGCCCTTAATTAACCCACAAATTGTAATTACCCCAACCATCATAACCAAGACAACCACAACCAACAATTTTATATCATTCGGTTGGCATTATCACCATCACTGCCACCATTTCCACTGTCATTACCATCATTTCCCACTATCGCTACCATCCACTATATTACTCTGCCATCATTACCACCGTCACTCTCCCGTAATGAATATTCTCCAGACCAGTGCCATCATCAACACTATCATCACCATCACCACTGTCATCACCACCATCATCTTCATCACGGTAAGCAGATCTAAACTAATGACTTACCACCACCCCAACCTCTACCACCACCATCATCACTCTCATCACAATCATCCCCCTTTCTCACCCTTCCGTCCCCACCGTTACTATTCTCCCCACACTCACCCCCTTCTCTTTTACCCCAGCCTCACTGTCCCCCCCTCCCCAACAACCACCCTACACCACCACCACCACCATCATCACACCCACCACAGTCATCCTCCTCTCTCACCCTCATCCTCACTTCCCCTCCCCACCTCCCCATCACTACGACTCAAATTATCATCCGTCTCCCTCCCTTCCTACCTCCCTCCCTCATCATCACTATTACTATTCTCCCCACATAACATCCTCTCCCACCCACACTCTACTCCCCTCCTCACCACCTACCACCCCTGCAGTCACCTCTCTCTCTCTCTCTCTCTCTCTCTCTCTCTCTCTCTCTCTCACCACTTTCATTCCAGCTATTCTCATTTCTCATCCTAACCCCTTCTCTTCACCACCTCTCACCCCATTCCCTCAACCCCACCCTCACTCCCCGCACTACATACTCCCACCACTATCACCCCTCTCCCCTCTCTGTCTTTATTCTCCCCACCATTACTCCTCTCATCCCAGTTCAATCTCTCCTCTCTCCTCCTCACCCTACTCCGTCTCTCTATCTCCGACCACTACTTCACCCCTTACCCTCCCACTTCCCCTCTCAGCCACCACCACCACCGCAACCACTACCACCAACTACCAATAATCATCCCTCTCTCTAACCACCACCACCACCACCACCACCACCACCACTATCACCAACTACCACTTCTGTCACCCCTCTTCATCCCTCACCACCACTATCACAATTCTTACCACAATACCACCATCTTTCTCCGCCCTTCTCCCCCTCCCTCCCTTATCCCCACCACCACCACCCACATCACAGCACCGTCTACCTATATATGAATAATTTTGTTCCCTAATCAATGTATTTCCGACCAGCTCTACATCAGTCTGTTTTTCTGTTTGTATTTCCTTTCTGATTTCCTTATTTCCGTCCTCATCTTAGCCTTTTCAGCAGTATAACGCCTTTCTCGTTTATCTATATATTTATGTATTTATTTACTTATTTCTCGCAGCCACCGAGCGAGTTTATTAGCACAGAAAGGGCGTCTTGTAATAAAAAGAGACAGCTCCATTACTTTCAAAATAACTATTCTTTTTCGTTGCTGCACCCATTTGGTTTATTATTTTTCTTGCTAGCGCCAGATGATTATATTGAGCGTAATTGAGAATCCATGTTTAAAAAAAGGAGTAATCGCTATCATCCCTTCAATACGACGTCTTTAATTATATTTCTTAGTCTTGTTAGCGCCAGACTGTCTTATTTACTTATGCCAGCCTGTGTCTAGTGAAATTGTAAAAAAAAAAAAAAAATACCGGTAATCACACTCATTCAGTACAGTCTTTTGGTGGGAATAAAGATGATGATGATGATGATGATGATGATGAGAGAAGACGGAAGAAGAATGGATAAAATTAAATGCAAAAAAGAGGAGGGGAACTTAGAGAGAGAGAGAGAGAGATAGAGAGAGAGAATGTTAAAAAGTACTGTAAGATGAAAGGGAAGAATAGTTTTATATGAAAAAAACACTATTAACAGAGGAAAATGGAACAAAATAAAAAAGAAGAGATAACGGAGGAAATGTTTTAAGAACATTTTGAAAGAGAAGAAAACAGGAAGGAAAGTAGACAAGAATTATATGGACAAAGAATTATATGGAAGAAACAGGAGGAAGCGCAAAATGAGAGAGAGAGAGAGAGAGAGAGAGTAAGGTGGGAGATAATAGAAAAGAGGTAAGGAAGGAGAATATGCAAAATGTAACAAATAATGGAATAGCAGTAAAAAAAAAAGAGACAAGATAAAACAGGAAGAAAATGGACAATAACTTTAAAGTGAAAATGAGAGGAGAAAAAAAAAAAGATTAGAGAAGATGAGAGGAGTAATCCATCTAGCCAGTTGATGTGTTCAGACGAGTCATATCCGGTCCGTTCGTGACTCCCACACACCTCACGTTACCTGTGTGTGTGTGTGTGTGTGTGTGTGTGTGTGTGTGTGTGTGTGAAGAGAGGTAGTTCTGTGTGTGTGTGTGTGTGTTAGGGGAGTAGACAGTTGTGTGTGTGTGTGTGTGAAGAGGGGTAGTTGTGTGTGTGTGTGTGTGTGTGTGTGTGTGTGTGTGTGTGTGTGTGTGTGTGTGTGTGTGTGTGTTGGGGTGATTAGTGGGAGATTCTGTTCATTAAAGGGGCAGGATTTTTTTTTTTCTGCCTTCCTTCCTTCCATGTCTCTCAATAGTTTTCCAACTTTTATTAATTATGCCACGGAAGTTAGTTATTAATTTATTTATTTATTTATATTTATTTTTGAGGTTCTGCTTGTTTGTGTGTTTGTATACCTATTAGCATGATAATGGAAAATCTATTCTATAAAACTAGACCAATTTGGAACAGTGATTGAGGAGCATCAGAGGGAAAAAGTGATTGAATTTTGGAGCGAAGAGAGTCAAAGGTCAATATTACAAGCGGATGGTGTTTTCTTGGAGGTATGCGCTCTCTGTGTGCTCTTATTCTCTTCTTTATTCCAATTTACCTTCCCTTATTCTAATTTCTATCCAGATTTCGCCTCTTCATTCCTTCCTTTATTTGCTAATTTAACTCCACCTTTAGTATCTTTATTTTCCTTCACTATTTCTCACCTTTACATCGTTACGTGTGTTTTTCAGTTAATTTCTTTCCTTCTCCCATTTTTACTTCCTTCTGCACTCATCTGTTGATCATTATTTCTCCTTCATTATTGTCTTCATTTCTATTCTCTATGTTCTTTATTTATTCTTTTATTTGTCCTTTATTCTTTATTTTCGTCATTGCGTTGTTTTTATTTTCCTCTTTTTATTCCGTATTTCACTTTTATTCATTATTTTTCTCACTTCTTTTTTTCCTAATTTCCCACCTTTTATTCCATATTTATCCTTTATTCCTCATTTTCTTTTCCCCTTTTCATTATTTTCTTATTTCTTTCTTTCATTATTTTTCTTTTCTCATCTATTTTTTCTTTAGTTTCCTCCTTTATTCCTACATTTCTCTTTTATTCTTCATTTTCCTTGTTTTATTTTCCTCCTTTATTCCTTTATTTTCCGTTTATTGTTTTTTTCCTCCTGTAATCCCCTCATATAATTTTTTTTTTTCCTATATCAGTTCAGTGACTTCTATTGTATTTTTATTTTTTCTACCAACAAAAATATTTAAATGTTTTACGAAGGACCATCGTAAAGAGGTTATAGACTCCGTCAGCACCTTCAGTAGTTTTTATTTATTTATTTATTTATTATTATTATTATTATTATTATTATTATTATTATTATTGTTGTTAATATTATTATTTGGCAAGTGTACTCAGTTTTCGAAGGAGCTGTAGCAGTGAAGGGACATTTACTTGTAGTGTTTGGTATTGGTGTGTAGTAGTGGTGTGTGGTATTGGTGTGTAGTAGTGGTGTGTGGTATTGGTGTGTAGTAGTGGTGTGTGGTATTGGTGTGTAGTAGTGGTGTGTGGTATTGGTGTGTAGTAGTGGTGTGTGGTATTGGTGTGTAGGAGTGGTGTTTGGTATTGGTGTGTAGTAGTGGTGTGTGGTATTGGTGTGTAGTAGTGGTGTGTGGTATTGGTATGTAGTAGTGGTGTGTGGTATTGGTGTGTAGTAGTGGTGTGTGGTATTGGTGTGTAGTAGTGGTGTGTGGTATTGGTGTGTAGTAGTGGTGTGTGGTATTGGTGTGTAGTAGTGGTGTGTGGTATTGGTGTGTAGTGGTGGTGTGTGGTATTGGTGTGTAGTAGTGGTGTGTGGTATTGGTGTGTAGGAGTGGTGTGTGGTGACAGTGGTAGTGATGCTTAGTAATGGCAGTGTGGAGAAGTGCTGTGTTTGTGGTAGTGTGGTGTGGTGTGGCGGTGGTAGCAATGTGTGGGCGATGGTGGTGTGTGGTAGTAGGTATAATCGTAATGGTGGTGGTGGTAGAGCAGTGGGTACCAATATAATATAGTACACAGATTTCCAAAAGCACCAAGTCACATCCAGCCTCAATAATATAATAAATTCTATCTTAAAATAATGTTCCTATCTTTAACATCATGAATAAGCACGAATGAGAATAAAAATAAATTCTGAAGGGATGAAGGCCAAACCAATATGTCAAGGAAGTTTATGGAGGGGAAAGCACATTCATTCTTTTTAAAAATTAGAGATATTGGTGTGAATATTTGGTTGATTTGACGAAGTTATTTATTGTGTGTCCTAACGCCTTTAGTGCCAGAGTTAATTTTTTGGATGAAGAAAATCGTCTGGTGGGAGTCTGTCTGTCTGTCTGTTTGAGTCTTATCTGTCTATTCATATCAGTCAATCCATCTATCTATCTGCGTTTGTTTATTAGTTTGTCTGTCCATCTGTTTATCTGCCCGTCTATCTGTCTATCTATGTTTATCTATCTGTCAGTCTGTCTATCGATTAAGATACGTCGTAATCCCTAAAGAAGTGACCACAAACGGATCATCTTCATGTCATTCTGTCCTCTGCCATCAAACTGCCCTGTCTCCACATCTCAGGAAAGTGGTAAATCGAGTTTCTAACCCATTCAACACAGAGATTCCCCCAAAGCTGAATGGAATCGTTTGCTGGAGGAGGAAGTTGGTGATGTAGAGGTAACATATCCACCTCGCACCTGAACTCGTGTGAGATTCGCGTGCCGGTCAGACTGTAGGACATAGCAGGACTCATATACATACGTATATGGGTCCTGGGACATAGTATGCTTCCTCCCTTCCCCTGACATACGCTTTTTTTCCTCAGCAGTGCTTTTAGGGACCTGGATGTCAGCGAAATGGTTGCATGTCGTATAGAAGAGAAAAATTATTGATCCTAGACAATAAAATGTGTAGTCTTTTTTCCATACTCCTTAATCCAAGTCGCCTCCACGTCGCCCCGTCCTTTGTGATTTGGTTGTCCTCCCTCCAGCTCACAACCCACACTACATGTATCTCCACCTATCTCTCCACCTCATCCTTGGTCTCCCACTTCTCTCCTCCTCCACCTCACTCATATACTCTCTTCTAGTCAGTCCCTCATTCTCGAGTAGGTCAGTAGTTATAATTCAAAGCCTCCACTCCAAGGCCTGTATTCTGCATAGTGCTTATGGTCGACCCTAGCTAACCGTCATAGCTAAGCAAATTTATGACAGTCAGTCTTATGGCCGTCGGAAGTCGTCGGCCATACCTCACTAATCCAACAACACCGTCAGCTGCTAGAACGCACCGCTCACAATTTGTCAACTTTAAATTCATGGAATAAAATAGGTTCTTGGCATTATTTTCTTGGATTTAAATTGTTTTAACTTCATATTACGACTTTTGGGGAAGTTAGACATAGTAAAATAGGAATTCGTTCGTGAGAAAATGCGCTGAAACGTATTCCCGTTGAAAAGTGTGTAACCAAAAACACTGTCTGACTAGTGTAAACTTAACCTACCTGATTAATTTCATCTAATTTCATATTTGTATTTTTTTGTTGGCTAGGCTAAACTTGGTTAGGTTAAATTTTATTATATATATATATATATATATATATATATATATATATATATATATATATATATATATATATATATATATATATATATATTTATTCATATAATTATTTATTATAATATACTTAACCTACATTTCAAATATTTTCTTAAGTCCAAAGAAAGTTAAAGAAAATGTTCATTGCTATGGACAGCAATGGGACAATAACCAGTTCATCTGGGTTAGGTTGAGTTATATATTTCTATAATTTGTTTCTGGTTTATTTAATATTTTCATATTTTTTTACACTAACCTTAACCTAAAGTATTATTCTTTCGACCAGTCTAAACTTTACCTATCCCATTATTATTATTTTATTATATTTAATTATTTATTATTTAATATTTTTTAGACGTCCATAATTAACCTAACCTGCTGGGGCTAGCCCTACAAGTACTGTAAAGCCCAAACTCTGCACATTTGCATTTTTCCGGTAGCAAGATAACGTAGTGTTATGATGACCTTAAGCTCCGGGGTGAGTGGGTTTCTCCTCTTGGTGTCATTCGATAAGGCGTCTCTCACAAGATTGGTGACATACAAAATACCGTCCCTGTCTAGCCGGTATCTCTTGATAAGCTCAGCATCACTGAGCTCGTTAAGCACGTCCCTTCTTCGGAAAATATTCCTCGGCTGGGGATCTGCTTGCTGTGGTGCGGCCATGTTGACACACTTCTGACGGTCATAGGCGGCGTTAAGACAGAGTGAACCCGAACATACCATCGCGCGTCTTATTATGGTCGTCCATAGGAGTTTATGGTCGACCATACGAGTTTCTGACGGAGTTATGTCTAAAATGCGCCATTTTGTTTAGATATGTACGACGGACTTAGCTATGACGGTTTGTAGAATCTGGGCCCATGACTATTATTTTACCTCTTATCCTCGCCAGACGGTATTTTTCAGCTCGGGAGGGGGTAGGGGGAGACCTCTAGTAGGGGGGAAGGATTAACAACCAATAGAAGAAGAAACGTACGCTGTATTATGAAACGCTGAACGAAGAATTTTGACACAGAGAGCTTGCGTTTTGCGTTCACGGTCTTTTTGGAAATGATAGTACTTGAGGTCTCATTACTTTTCCCCCCCACTGCTCTTTCTCCCTACCTGTCTCTTATTAATTCACCTGTTTCAATGGCCACTTATGTCCTATTTCTAGCATTCATGTATATACTTAGAAACCCACTAATATTACGTCTTCTGTTCTTTGGTTCAGGATTCAGACGTTTTCAAGGGTTGTGTGTGTGTGGGTGGGTTTTGTGTGTGTGTGTGTGTGTGTGTGTGTGTGTGTGTGTGTGTGTGTGTGTGTGTGTGTGTGTGGAGTACGAGGTTTACATGCACTCAGATTGTACTCTGATTTAAGAACACACACACACACACACACACACACACACACACACACACACACACACACACACACACACACACACACACACACACAAAGCCTTCGTGTCAAATCCAGTCACGACCTACACCCTCTCTCTCTCTCTCTCTCTCTCTCTCTCTCTCTCTCTCTCTCTCTCTCCTTTTTACACCTCATACACAGTAATCTCAAGTTCTTATCAATAGATCTCCCTTTCTTTCTTTTCTTCACCAGTTTCTTTAATTTCTCTCTTTTTTTATCTTTCTTTTTATTCTTTCTTCTTCCATTTTCTTCTATTTCCTTTGCTTATGTTTTGTCTTTTTTTTAATCTCTGTTCTTTTGTCCTTTATCGGCCTTATTGTCTTCCTCTCTCTTTATTTTCTTCTTGCCTTCTCACTCTTTCTTTTATTCTCATCTGTTTACATCCTCTCTCTTTTTCTTACTTCTTGTCTTCTCACCCTTTCTTTTACTCTCTTCCATTTTCATCCTCTCTCTTTATTTTCTTCTTGTCTTCTCACCCTTTCTTTAACTCTCTTCTGTTTTCATCCTCTCTCTCTTTAATTTTTCCCTTTTTTTCTCACCCTTTCTTTAATTCTCTCCCACTTTCTCTCTCCCATTTTCTCCTCCTGGACGTCACCTGCCTCCGGGACTGGCACTCAGGAAGCCGCTATTCTTATTCTCCACTTAAGGGCTGGTTGGTGTCGGCTTCTTATCACCTGTAGTTCCTTTGTCCACGCTCGCTCACTTTCTCTCTCTCTCTCTCTCTCTCTCTCTCTCTCTCTCTGTAATTAACCCCTTCAGGACGAGGACGGCCTTTTCTTGCTCCCATTTGATAATTTTACTTGTCTTATGATAGCACATTGGCAAAAAAATAAATAAATAAATGAAAAATAAAAAAGTTGCCAATTAGAAAAAAAGAAAAAAAGAAAATGAGGTCCTCGGTATGAAGGTGTTAATCTGAACTGGAGCCACATTGCAAAGTCGCCTCTGTATTTCTTCTTTCACTTTTCCTTCGTATGCATGTATGTATGTGTTGATGTATATATGTTTATGTATACACCGGTATGTATGTATGTATTTCTATATGTATGTATGTATATATTTACTGTACACCCATTTAAACAGAAGTATTGTGTCACTGCGATTCGATGGATAAATACATGAGTAACTTTCCGAGAGTCAAATGAATAACTAATAATCGTATATTAAGTGGATGCCCTGCGTATTACGTATGCTATTCAGAGGGCTAAAAAATTTATATATATATCAGGGAAACTATTTAGTCCTGTGTCACAAGGCAGCCCAGATATCACAATGGTTTTCCCAAGTTTCAGAATTTTTAGTGTGATAAGTGATGCGATTTTATTTATCTTTATTTATTTATTTATTCATTTTTTACTTTGCCTGATTGTACTGTAGCGGTCGGTTTGCACACGCTTCACGTGGACGGTCTGGCAGCTTTACTATACTCGCACACAATCCATATTTCAGAATTTTACGGATCCCTAAGGACGACTGATCCTTAGGGCGAGTACCATCACTTATTGCTTATCCTCAAATTATACCTACATATTGGTGCTAGAGAGGGATGCCTTCACGTGGTGACACTGGTATGATCGGACGGAGGATCTGCCCGGTTATACACACGTCCCTCAACTTCCCTTCTGTTCCACGAAAAGGAGAATGGTGGACTGCAGGAGGAGGGCAACTTCAGCCCACAGTTCACCGGTTGCAATTAATTCTACTCCCCACATACTAAAAATCCAAGTCGGGCTGAAAATATTGTACCATTCTGAAGAGACTTTTTCAACTATGGGTTTGATTCCGCCACTTCCTGTCACTAGAGAGAACTCGGCCCCACTCAAAGCTTCAAGCACAGGTATAGGTGTGAAAGGTTTTGGGGATGTAAGGCGAGAAATGTGTACGAAACTTGGGAGAGTCTGCTGTATACAAATTGCGTGTATTGCCACCAAAAAAGTCTCGAGACTAATGTGATGCCTAACATTCTTTAAGTAGAGGGCGAAGAGCATGACATACTGTACTGCACATCATGTGAGAATAATCGACTAGTTCAGTATTTTCTACTCTTCTATTCGTTAAAGGAATATAATCTGTTAAACATCTGAAATTGTAGTGACTCATTACCAGCAGTCGCCAAAACACAGAGAATTATTAAAGATCGAGGATAAATTTGTTGCAGACAGTACAATGCACGATGCCTGTATCCATGTAGAGGGGCAGGGGTGTGTGGTAGGTAAAGTGTACGATCATGATGTTGCAGGTTCTTGTATCTGTGACGAAATAGCGTATCTTATGTGGGTAAGGTAATAATGATTTGCCATTATTCTGTACCCAGTCATAGAAAGTAAAGGAGCTTCGAATATTAGCTCCCACATTAAGTTCTTATAGCACCTAGTTTTTACTGAGTTGCCTTGCTTAATTCTGGACTCACCTAGTGTTCTCAAACGGAGCTGTTTCTGTTCCAAGTTTTGATTGAAATATTTGGGTAAAAATAGGTTTAATAACACTTTACCCTTCCAATTTCGGATTGTCCCCAACATCCTTTTGTTTGATTAGCTTTGCCGAGGTAATACTAGTTGGACTGTAGGACCTTTGATGCATCCCGTTTTGATTAGTTAAAAACTGGTTTAAATTTCAAAATATAACTTGTATCTGTACAGGGTGTGTCGGGACTTGCCATACTGACGTCGGGAGGCGATGCTGAGGGCAATATTGAGTAAAGTTTCTTATATCAACTTGGTCTAATTTTCCGTTTACTATATATACAATTATTTACTGAGGACATTATGGGCGAAAATGATCTCCCACATAATTAACCCTTGTCATCAGTAGGTGTAGCTCCATAATGGTTACATGTTGAACCCATGCTGATATACCGGCAGTATTTTTTCTTCTCTACTCAAAATCAGCCTTACAAACACCTGAAGGCAATCCGTCCAACCCGGGAACACCGTATATATGATGTGTATGTATGTGTGTGTCCGTCTCACTAATAATCCTTCCCTTTTCCTGCCTCCAGTTCGACGCCATCCTCACCAAGATCGCAGAGGGAGACACAGGACGCGTTGCAATGGTGACGGACGGGCAACTTCACCTGCGACAAGTGGTGCACCCCAAGGCCCTGGCTCGCAACCTCACCCTGCCAGACTACTATAACTCCTTCTACGACATACGCAAGGAGTTCAAGTCGTTCTATCACTCGGAGGATATGACGTGCATCGCCGATATGCTTAATTGTATCCTTTTTGTGCAGATTTTGAGGAAGATTTTTGGCACACACACACACACACACACACACACACACACACACACACACACACACACACACACACACACACACACACACACACACACACACACACACACACACACACACACACACACACACACACACACACACACACACACACACACACACACACACACACACACACACACACACACACACACACACACACACACACACACACACACACACACACACACACACACACACACACACACACACACACACACACACACACACACACACACACACACACACACACACACACACACACACACACACACACACACACACACACACACACACACACACACACACACACACACACACACACACACACACACACACACACACACACACACACACACACACACACACACACACACACACACACACACACACACACACACACACACACACACACACACACACACACACACACACACACACACACACACACACACACACACACACACACACACACACACACACACACACACACACACACACACACACACACACACACACACACACACACACACACACACACACACACACACACACACACACACACACACACACACACACACACACACACACGTCCTATATTTGGTCGAAGGTAAGTGTGCATGACCTGATAACTAAAACACCTTACTGCCCTAGCATACAAAATACGTAGGAATTAAAAGACTTACTATCACAGCATACAGAATAGGCAGAAAATTACGATCCAGTCCTAGTTACACCTGAAATATCAACCTGTTTAGTACTATGTTTTTTTTTTCTTTTACCTTCCTACCATCCAGACGGTTTGAAGGGTTAAGGGAAGCTCTGTGTAGCCCCTCTAAGCCCCTTCAAGCAGGTGACGTATTTCTATTCTTGCTTTCTCCAGACGATTTTGTTCAGCGTAGGGGAGATTATTCGGCCTGGAGGAGTTAGAAAAAGCCTTCATTAAGCATTTTAGGACAAGGATGCTCTTCTAAAAAAGATAAAATCGTCTGTATATATAAGGAATACAATATAAAAATGCGTCATGGGTCTGTAGGAGGTAAGCCGAGAAAAATGGCCTGATGGTAGCAAGAATAAAGGATAGAGGAGGTTATCGTAGTGAAGGAGACTAACAACAAATCCCGTGAATTACAGACACCGTCAATTATACAGAGAGAACAGCCAAGTGTATTTCAGATTATGTATATTTAGGTGTCCACACTTTGATGGTAACCTACTGTATTTCCTCAGTTTACATATTTATTTCCTCCAGACGCTTTTTGATATGGTGCCAGTCTTTCACTTTGAATAATTTCGCTTCAAGTTTGCCACATTTATTTCTGTGACAAATACTCCCCAGACACTTTCTTTAAGGGCTTTACGGGGTCAGATCATACCAACACACACATTTGAAGTGCTTGTGTTCCTCTGTGTTCTTTAATCATGACATTTTACACACAAGTATGTTGGTTTATATATCTGTGTTGAGACCTTCCTTCATTGGCTTGGGAATGGTGGCAGTCTTCAGTTTTATCTTTTCTGGGTTTATGCAACGTTTCGCCCCTCCATCATTCTTAAGGAAACCTGTGTTGGTTCAGGAAAATGCGAACGAAGAGATGGGTCAGTGGTGTATAGTATGTTGTGTTGCTCGACGTTGTGATGATAATTGCAGTAGATGTTGATATTATGTTTATTTGTGTGGATGAGAAGTCTGTGGTTGTTATCTGAGAAGGGATCTGCCACTTGATATGCACGTGTTCGTATGCTGAGTAGTGTGTGTGTGTGTGTGTGTGTGTGTGTGTGTGTGTGTGTGTGTGTGTGTGTGTGTGTGTGTGTGTGTGTGTGTGTGTGTGTGTGTGTACTTGCGTTAGCTTGGGTTAACAGCTGGGAATTTTGTGATAAATGAGACCGCATGTGATACAGATGATGAACTGTCGCCTCGCCCTGACAACTTACACACGTCCGAGGTTCACATCAATCACAGTCGCCTTCACGACAACCATCACCACCCAACCATTGCATCATCACCTCCACCACCGCCACCGCCACAACTCCACAGATCACTACTACCACAACAATTAACCAACACCACCATCACCACCACCATTCCTGCATCATCCTTGTACGCTGTCTGCCTAGATACGTGTTGCTCCCTTTAACTTTTATTTTGTGAGTCTAGTTCTATTGAGATTTCCTTTTTTTTTATGCGAGTACATATTACTTTGTTTGGTCTTCGTTTCAACAGTCATAATTTTTTTTCCGATCAGCTAGTCTATGAAAGTTTGAAGTGGGTTGGGGCAGGTCTCCTTTGTTATTCTTTTCTTACAGGCATACAGTACATCTGCGTAATACTTTTATCGTAGGAGATGAGATCACTTTAGGCCATAGTTTTCCTGTTTTCTGTGTTCTTTATTTCTCATTACTATGCACACTCGATAACCTCTCAGACCACTCATAATAGAAGTCAAGTCATCCGCTATTGAAGGCCTCGGCGGTCGGACACCTGTAATCCCACACCTCCCTCCAGCCGCCACTGTTTTGATGTACAGTTGTTTGGTCATAGGATTTATTTGACTTGAACTGTGCATTCTCTCAAGCCTGGGTCGGTCAGAAACTTGAGAGTGTACTTTCTTTTGACTGCTTCATCTTTCCTCACCCATGTTTGACGGTGTTCTCGTAGTCCACGCGTTAACTCCTCCATATCCTGCAAAGACTGTACTAACAATAACTTTACGTCTTGGTTTAATCTGCAACGGTTTCACTTCACTCGCTTCAGTCACGGCTTGTGGACACTTCCTGTTGCACTGTCGTAGCTCATCTTCACTGCTGCCACCCTCACTTATTGCACACACACACACACACACACACACACACACACACACACACACACACACACACACACACACACACACACACACACACACACACACACAGTAACGCTACCTTCCTACGCGATTCCCCGTCCCACACCCCAAGCCAATCCAGTAGTTAAGACCCACCATTAAAACAGAAGTAAAAAAAAAAAAAAACACCCACACACACCCCCTCCCTACGACTATTACGAAAAACACCCTCATTTTCGTCTGATTTCTGAGCGTTCGTAGCAGTTTTGATCGTGTGTGAGCGTAAGCCTTTGGCAGCGTGGGGTTCTGTTATACTTAATACTTTATGCCACAGCTTTTATGCTGGTAGATTTGAACAGTTTTGCTGTGGTTGGTGGTTTCTGTGAGCTGAATGTAATCGTCTGACTTTTAGCTTTAGCACACGCAAAACACACACACACACACACACACACACACACACACACACACACACACACACACACACACACACACACACACACACACACACACACACACACACACACACACACACACACACACACACTTTCCTTTATACTTGTCAATCCATTCAGTGCGGTGACTTATGCCTTCATTTTTATTTTTTACTACTCTTACCTCCAGACAACTTTATTCAACTTCAGGAAAAAAATGATACTGAAGGATTGAAGGACGTGTATACTTAACTTTTGATAATGTAATAATGTCTTCTGAGCTTAATAATACTGCTTGATAGTCTCAGGAATATTAAAAGAAGAAAATGTTGCGGTATTGAAGGAGTATAATGGACAGTGCTGTTGTTCTAACCGGAGTAGGGAGAGTCCTATATCGAACCTTCATTCCCTCGACGAAAACTAATCTAACCTGACCTAACCTAGTCTTAAAAAGAGAAGCTGGGTGACTTTAGCATCGAAACATATCACTTGATAAAAATTAGCCTAACCTAGCCTAACCTAACCAAACCTAACTAAACCAAAACCAGACCAAACCAAACCTAACCTAACCTAACCTAGCCTAACCTAACCTAACCTAACCTAACCAAACCTAAGCAAACCTAACCTAACCAAACCTAACCTAACCAAACTTAACCTAACCAGTCCCAACCAAACCTAGCCTCACCCAACCAATCCAAACCTAACCTAACCTAACCTAGCTTAACGGGAGAAGTTAGGAGGCTCCTTATCCAGACAACAACCCACCCCCACCCCCAACAAAACCTCGGTACGGTCTCTTGGCTTGGTAATCGACACGACATAATGACTGTGATTCCTAGGCGGTGTGACAGGCCGAGCGTGTAGGTTAGGGGGAGAGTTTATTGGGGGGAGGGGGGAGTGTTTATGGTGGAGGGAGTATAAGGAAGGAGTAGAGAGGAGTGAGGAGTGGAGGCATAAAGAGTGAACTGACAGTAAGGTGGAGGTATGGGAGCAGAAGGAGAAAATAGAGAACAACTACGAAAGCACCGAGAGAGAGCATACGTCCGTCAATGTCATTGCCATTAAAAGATCCGGATCCGGGTCCGTGGATATAGGATCCGGATCCGAATCCACCCCCAAATTTAATCAATTCTTCCTTGGTACATGGCCCACCTTTCCACAAAATTTCATTGAAATTCATTGAGAAATTTTGGAGATATTGTGCGGGATACTCCGGATCCTGATCCTCCCCCAAATGTAATCATTTCTTCCTTGGCCCATGGCCCACCCTTCCACAAAATTTCATCTATATCCGTTCATAACTTTTTGAGTAATCCTGCTAACAAACAGACAAACAAACAAACCGACAAACAAACCAACGCGGGCAAAAGCATAACCTCCTTGGCGTAGGTAATGGGAAGGTATAGAAGGAAAAAGAGTGACCAGAGAGCAAGGGGGATGTGTAAGAGGGAAAGGAGGTAACAGAGTAAAGAAGAGGGGCAGGAGGAACGAAGGGCCCAGGGGGCAGAAGAAGGAAACAGACAACAAGGAAGTGGTATTGGAAGAAACAGGGGAATTAGAGAGCAAGGAAGAAGCATAATATAAAATAAGAGAGGAAAAGGAAGGAAGAAATAACAAAGAGGTATGGCATAGACTGTTTATCAGGAAGGACGAAACATAAAGGAACATAGAATAGGAATAAGATGGAGACAGGAAAGTGGAATGAAATGGGTGGAAAGAAGAGGCAAAAGGGAGCGACGAATCAGAGAGGACAGAGAGCAAAAAAGAGGAAGAGAATAAAGGTAGTATTAAATGAAACTGATAGAAAGAGGAAGTGGCAATAGAGTGCGGGGAATAAGAGGGGTTAGACAGCGAGGGAAAATTTTGAAGTAACTGTTAATGACCAGAGAGCAACGGGAGGGAATACAAACGAGTACAAAGACAGTAAAGCAGTGGAGAAGGATAGAGAGAAAGAGGGAATGAACCGGGTAGAAAGAGGGAAAGGTATATCATCGTCGAAATAGAAGACTCCGTAGCATTATCAGTCCATATTATTGCCACTAGGTTTTATCCCCTATGTGTGGTCTCAAGTCGCCTCCATGTCACCCTGTCCTTTGCCATTACACCGCCCTTCCCCCAGCTCACAACCTCTCTTCTCCATAGTTAGTTGTTGCGTATACCATAAAATATTTCTTGTATGGCATTCTTGCAACCTATGGCGGCACTTAAAAAGGCGCAAATTATAAGAAAGAGAATACTGAAATGAGAAAAAATATATAATGCAAAATAAATCGTTAAGGAAGAGGTGCAAGGGAGCCTCCTAACTCGACCCAAGGAGTAGGAAGGGAAGGATGATGATAAGATAAAAGAGAGGGAAGTAGGAAGAGGAGGAGGAGGAGGAGGAAGCGAGGGGAGTAGGAAGAGTAGAGAAAGAGCGGGTGGATGATAAGTCAGAAGAGTGGGAAGCTAAGAAGCCTCATTCACGCCTGCCCTGTAATGGCTCCACAGGCCCGTCCCACAGTGATTGGTGGCGGGGGAGATGGAGCAGGGGGGTTGGGGGGTAGTGGAGGGAGAAGTATTCACCCACGTCCCTCTTCCCCTCGCTTCCGGCTGGGGGAGAAGAGGGAGGGGGCGGTCTTCCCTCCCTCCCATCCCCCTCCCTTCATCCTCGTCCCATGATCAACGAAAACTCTTGTATTTTCTCCCAGTCAGTCACCTCAGTAATGCTAAGTTTGGTACGGTAAGTTTTTAGTGGATAATCTTAATGAACTAAAAACGAAGTGAATTAGGCCAGATCACGTCGGAGTTAATCTGACGTATCGCGGAACGCGGTTATTACCTAGATCGTCTTGGAGTATAAAAAGGAAAAGACTGATTTGTATAGTCACGTCGAAATTTCATGCAGTTATACTTAATATAACCGGGAGTCAGGCTTATAATCAAATCTTAAAGTTCGATATAAGATTTCCTGTACGTGCTTTTGTCTTCACTTACCCAGCATCCAAACACAGTGAAATCAGTGAATATTTAGGTGACAAAATACGGAAAACGAAGCTATGGTGAGAAACAGGTAATGGTTGTGAGGACATGTATGTCGTAAAAGTTTGTTAGAATTCCTGATAACTATAACCTCTGATAAGTAGACCTTGTGAAATTCCCAGTGTTGATTTATTCTCCTTGTAGTGCAGGAAATTCAGAGGCTTACATTTGTAGTTTTAAAGATGAAAGGGAGTAAAGTGTATTCATCCCCCCTGTTTCTGACATTTATGGCCTGAGACCCGTGTTGAAAGTGGAGCATGTTTGGCTTCCCTCCCTGGCTGGTGAATGCACTCAGTAACGCGGCATGAAGGCTGAGAATATCTAATGCTCACAACTGTCCCATAAATTCAGAGCCTGCATGCACTCCGGCTCTCTTAGATTTCAGAATGCGGCCGTGTGAGAAGCGACGGTGAAAGGGACGAGTGTGGGTGTCAGGCGAGAGAGAGAGAGAGAGAGAGAGAGAGAGAGAGAGAGAGAGAGAGAGAGAGAGATGCATAATCGGAGGCATAATAGGAGGCATGGGCGTTGAAGGAGAGAGCAGGGGAATGAGGGAGGGAGTGAAGGCGTTAAGGAAGGGAAGCAAAGTAAAAAAGAGAGTATAGGAGTGAGAGGGGAGGGGAAGGTGAGTGGGAAGTGAGAGGGAAGGGTAGGGGAGGGTGAGGGGGGAGTTGCGGGGGTTGAGGAAAAGAGCTGCAAGGTAAACGCGTGTGTATAGGGTTGGGGGAGGGAATGAAAATGAGGGAGGGAGGGAGGGCGGTGAGGAAGAGAACAGCAAGGTAAGGGAAGGGGTAGAGGCGTGAGGGAGGAAGTTTGGTGAGTGGACACTGCGAGAGAGGTAAGGAAATAGAGGGATGAGGAAGTTATTATAGGATTCAGGGAGTATATGAGAGAATGGGTGACTTTAGGAGCCAAAGCAAGATGGGTGAGTACAGTGAGGGAGGGAGTTGATGGGTAAGGGAAGGTCTGCGGGAGTGGAAATGTGGGAAGGGGAGGGGGAAGGGGTTGACAGAGGCGTGTGTAACAGGGGAAGGAAGTGTGTAGTAAAGGGAGGTGGTTTTGTGGGAGGGGAAGGTGTTTGTAACAGGAAAGAGAAATATGTAACAGAAAGACCGAGTGCCAAAGGGGAAGAGGAGTGTGGCAAAAGAAACATGTGACTGGGGAAGTGTGTGTGTGTGTGTGTGTGTGTGTGTGTGTGTGTGTGTGTGTGTGTGTGTGTGTGTGTGTGTGTGTGTGTGGAGGGGAAAGGGATGGTAAAGTAGTAAATGGGTGTGTGGGGAGTGTGGGGGTGGTGGTGCTGGTGGTCACTGGCAGAGGTTCCTGACCCCGCCTCACTAGGGCCTTTTTCCACACTTCTTGTTCCTTAGTTCCGCACCTCCTTCACTACGCTTTTCTTGCCTCCTCTCTCCTGTATTCCTTCCTTCCTTTTCTCTCCTTCCCTCCTCTGTCCAGTACTCCTTCCTTCTCTCTTCGTCTTCCACATCTCTCTCGTATTCCTTCCCCATTTTTCTTCCCCCCTGTATTCCTTCCTTCTCTCTTATATTCCTTCCTTCCCACTCCTACTCTTCCCTTATTTCTCTTCCTTTGTGTTGCACCTCTCTCATTATGTTGTCTTCTTCATCCCTTTTCTCTCCTGTATTTCTTCCTCCCTCCTTTTCTTCCCTCCTGTCTTCCTTCTCTCTCCTACTCTTCTTTCTCTGCCATAGTTTTGCACCTCTTACTTTGCGCTCTTCTTACTTCCTCGCTCCTGCATAATCTCCTTCTCTCACTTACTCTTCTCTGTTTTTTTCATCATTATATTCCCCCTCCTCCTTTTCCTCTTCGTCTTCACAGCGTCTTCTCTCATAATTTCCCCTTCTTTTGTTTCCCTCTCGTTCCTTTTCCTGAACACTATCTTGTTTTATGATTCTTCACAATCTCCTCCTCCTCCTCCTCCTCTTCCTCCTCCTCCTTCTCCGTCACGCTTCTTCCCCAGCACTCACTTCCTTTCACACCTCTTTTCTTTATAGCTTTCTCACATCTCTCTTGCTCACTATAATTTCACAGTCTCTCTCTCTCTCTCTCTCTCTCTCTCTCTCCCTCTCTCTCTCTCTCTCTCTCTCTCTCTCTCCCTCTCTCTCTCTCTCTCTCTCTCTCTCTCTCTCTCTCTCACTCAATATTTTTCTCACTCTTTGTCATAATTTTTCTCCCAGCATTTCTCTCTCGCCTCCCTCCTCCCTGTTATCTTCCTCTCCCATCTCCCCTTCTCAGATATCCACCTCCCTCGCCTCCCTCTTCCTCCACATTCCCTTCCCCCTCCCTCTCGCCTTCCCTCTCCTCCTCCCCCTCCCCCACCACCGTCTGCTCAGTACTTCCTTTCTCGTCAGCATTTCTGACTTGGTTCTTGGCCCTCCATTCAGCCTTCCATGTCTGCTTTCTCTTCCCCCCACCGGTATTATTTCTCTTTTTCTTTCCTCCTTACTTTCTTTACTTTCTTTCTTCCCTCTTTTCTCTATTTTCTCTCTTTTTCCCACTCACCTTTTCTCTGTCTTTTTCTGCCCACCTTCCTTTCTTTATTTTTCTTTATTCCTTTCTTTCTGTCTGCTTTCTCCTTTCTCCTTCGCTTCCCTGTTCTCATCTTCATGTCTTGGTTGCTTCTCTCCACCTTTTGTGTTTTCATCTTCCCTTAATTTTTTTTTTTTTTGTACATCCTGCATTCTTCTTCTTTCTTCTCTTTGTCTGCCCATACCTCTTAATTTCGTCTTTCCTTTGCTGCTTTCCTTCTTCCTTCCTTCCTACCTTCCTTCACTCTTCTGCTTTTTTTTTTTTTCCTTCACACGGCCTTATCTCCTCATCTTGCTTGATTTTTTTTCCTTGCCCCCATCTTTTGAGTCCTCTGTCCTGTTTTTCCTTCCTTCACTCTCTTCCTCTCTCCTTTGCCTTCTTCTTTCATTCACTCTCCTTCCTTCACACTCCTTGTCTCTCCTCTGCCTTCTCGTTTCCTTCACGTTCCTTCCTTCTCCCTCCTCCTCCTCTCCACCAATGCATCAAGGAAGCAGTTTGGGGCTATCTCCCTCAATTTCCTCTCCATTATGAGTTTCTCTCCATTTTAAGCCGAAGTTCGTTTGTTTTCATCTCTCTCCTTTATTCTTTATTTGTCCACGTCTGCCTCTTCCCTCATGATTCAGAATATTTGACGTTTTTTTATTTAAATATTTTTCGGTGTTTTATTTTGCCATATTTTTCACCAGTATGATGAAGAATTAAATGAAAATCCTCCTTATCGTGTCAGTTATATTTTCTCACATATCTTCCTCTGGTGTTGGGTTTTATGCATTGTTGTTGTTCATGGCTAGAGGCTTGTTTTGTGTATATATGTTACTTTTTGTATTTCCTTTGTTTGTGTATTTCTGAGTGTCACGAATTCTTCCTCCCATTGTTGGACTTGTGTGGCGTGTTTATCTTGCAGTGTGTGTGTGTGTGTGTGTGTGTGTGTGTGTGTGTGTGTGTGTGTGTGTGTGTGTGTGTGTGTGTGTGTGTGTGTGTGTGTTGACCATTTTGGGGATCCTTCGGTAGCCTTTTTTCCTTCCTTTCCCATCTTCTAACCTCCCCCTCCTCCCTGCCCCTCCAAACACAGCCTCATCTCCATCCCTTCCTCCCCATTTCCCTTTTCCCTTCCTCATTGCACCTCGGTATTATACCCTTCCTTCCAACCTCTTCCCATCCCCTCTTCCAATACCCTCTCCTCTCTCCACCCCCTCCTTATTCCTTCCCCCATTCCTTCCCTTCCATTCCCCCTCCCCCTATCCATCCTCTTTCTTCCCCTCCATTATCCTCTCCTTTCCTCCTTCCCACTCATCCCTCCACCCATGTTCCCCCGTCTCTCTCCCCCTTCTGTCTTCATCATTCTCCTTCTCTTACACATTTTATCACCTCCTCCCCTACCTTCCCCCTCCTCTCCTGCTTCTCCTTGCCCCCCCCCTCTCTGTCCTCCCTTGGCTTCCTCTCTTCCCCTCCCCCTCCCTCCCTCCCCTGTCTGTTTACGCCTCTTGCATAATTCATGATCAAATTTGGGATTGTGGATTCCCTGTATCTCTCTCTCTCTCTCTTTCCTCCTCCTCCTCCTCCTCCTTCAGCTCGTTCTCAGTCTCTCTCTCATTGTCCTATCTTTCACATGTGCAAATAATCCTTCCGTATCATAATAATAGATTTAGCTTCCCAACACGTCTTTCCTCCACGTTTCTCCTTATCTCCAACCTAAAAATATCTCCACATCCTCAGCTCCACCGAACTTCCATTCCTCACTTCTCCTACATCCTCTTTCTTCCTTTCCTCATCCCCTTCCCCACTTCTCAGTCCCTCAACCCAACCTCTGTTTCCTCAGCTATCCACTTTTACCTTCCCTTCCCCCTTCCCACACCTTCACAACTTCTCCAGTCCCTTTACCTAACCTCCGTCTTCCCAATTCCCCAGCACCTCATACCTCCCCCTTCCCGTTTCCCCCTTCCTACATGCTAATTTCCCTATTTCCACAACGTCTTAACCCTTCCATCTTCCCAATTCCCCACCAACCCCCCTCCCGCCTTGGAAACAGGCCGGGAGCGAGGAAATACCAAGGGTTGTCCAAGGTAACGGTCAGGCGAGAGGGGTTGGTTGGATCACTAGCCACCGCCGCGTTGAAATCTCTTCTGACTGCCTGCCCCTCTTTCAGTATCTCTGCTGTGTTGAATTCCCTTCTGCCTGAGTACCCGGCTCTCACTCTCATTACTGCGTTGAATTCTCAGCTGACTGCCTACCTGCCTGCTCGTCTCTCAGTATCTCTGCTGCGTTGAAGTCTCCCGTGCCTGCGTACCCGTCGCTCACTCTCTCTACTGCGTTGAAGTCTCTGCCCACGTCTCACTTGCTCTACTGCATTGAAATCTGTCTGCCTGCCCGTCTCTCACTACTACAGCTGCATCGGAATCACTGACAATATTGCATTGTATTTCTGTTGCTACCTGTCTCTTGCTGTCTCTGCCACTTTGAAATCTCTGCCTGCCCGTCTCTGTCTGTCTATACTCATATCTCATTAGACTACACTTAAATTTTCTCCCGCTCTTCTCTGTCTCTGTTGCTGCCCGTCTCCTACTATATCTACTGCTCTGAAATATCTGCCTGCTGCTCTGTGTCTGCTTGACTGTCTCTTAACTGTTTCTGGTTTCTACCATACTGGCTTATCTGCCGCTCTCTGTCTTTATTGCTGCCCATCTCAAAGCCTGTACCCTGTTGAAGTCTACCCATACCTCACTGACTGCTTTCTAATCTCCAACTTGCTTATTACCTTTGCCGCATTGACATCTACACCCATAATTTCTACCTATCGCGTTGAAATCCCCAATTCTCTCTGCCATCACAGCATGAAAATCTCTGCCTGTCTGTTAACCTCGTCCGCACCTGTGCCCTTCGCGGCGCCTGCACCTTACTACAGACTGCACCTACCCCTGGCTCCCAAGACACTGTGGTGGGTCTGGGTCTGTAGGATGGGTTGGGTGTGCTGGCAGGAGTGGGAGAGCTGAGCATGGCTGATAAAGATGCCACGTCGTATTTAAGCTAAAAGGCAAGAGTCCGTGGCTGAAAATCACTTACACGCAGTTTATTTCGTTTCGTAGTCTAGTATGGACAAGGACAAGAGAGTACAGAAACTTTCCATGTTTCTTGTTCGTCCTGCAAAAGTGAATCTCAATTATGACAGGGAATTTATTGTAAGTTTGCTTGTGAAAATTAGCCAAGGTTTCCAAAAACATGATTTGCAACATTTACGGGGAGAGAGAGAGAGAGAGAGAGAGAGAGAGAGAGAGAGAGAGAGAGAGAGAGAGAGAATGCTTCAATACTCATGTCTCAGCCGCTTTCTTCAAACAGACGGCGAAGGTGTATGTAAGGTCTCCCCCGCCCTTTTCTCTTCTTTCTTTTTTTTTTTTTTTTGTTATTTGTGAGCGTATGTGGTTAGCCTGCATGCCACGTTCCAAAGGGGCATTTAGCAGCGAGGTAGGGGAGCCAGACACGTTTTGCTCTCACCATGAGCTTTATAAATAACTGTTGGATTTTGGAGGTTAGTTCTTGCCTTTCATGATCTCAGTGTAAAAATCCTCCTCCTCCGTTTCTTCTTCTTGCTGTTTCTGGATGATTTCCGGCACCATGGGAGAGGCTTTTCAGACATGATGGGTTAGATCCAGCCTTCTTTAACCCACAGCAGTATGAGAGATATGATAGGGTAGTGTGGTTTGTTGACAGGGTTGTGATGTGGTGTGGTGGTAAAGTTATGTAGTATGATGGGATGTGGCATGATGTGGGGGCAGGATTATGTTGTATGATGTGGTGTGGTGGTAGGAGTATGTGATATGATGTGGTTTAGTGGTGGGATTATGTGTTATGGTGTGGTGTGATAGTAGGATTATGTGGTATGATGTGGTGTAGTAGTGGGATTATGTGATATGATGGGGTGTAGTGGTAGGATTATGTGATGTGGTGTGGTGGTAGGTTTATGTGGTATGATGTGGTGTGCTGTCAGGGGTGGGGGTGTTCTGCTGTACTGCTGGCTCAACTATCCCTCAGGGCAGGTGTAGTTCAAGGGGTCTAGGTGGTGTGGCGTGTTGTCCCGCCACAAGAATGCTCGCTGTGTGGTGGCAGGGTTGTGTAAGGGTTGTGTGGTAGGAGGAAGGAAGGCTGTATGGTGTGGTGTGGTGTGGTGATAAGTTTGTATAGTGTGGTGGTGTGGTTTGTGTTCTCTTACCCAGTCCACTCACTCAACCTCACTCAGCTGTCAGCGATTTTGTTTCTTGTATCTGACGGCATTTTAATGTATGTTTACCTCCTTTATTTTTTCTTGTTACCGACTGAAAATTAGCTTCAAATTAGGGGACCTCTTAGAAGTGTTTAAAGCCGAATCGCAGATGGAAATAGTATGGCAGTTTGTGTTATAAATGCTACGTGTTAATTTGGTGCCATTTTCTTTACTCCGGAATACAGCATCCATATTGTCGCCGATACCAGAGCTGTTTTTCCTCCCTTCCTCTTCAGTCAGGCCTGAATAAAACCTACTATTTTTAGCTTCTGCGGTCAGGTAGTTTGAGTTGCCATGTGTATGATTTGTCTTGCGTCTTGGAGCATTTAACAGCGCGTATGTTTAGTCATCCTTAAGGAGCGTTATGCCGCCCCTTAGTTGGATTAGTTTCATATTTTCATCCTCTTATTTGTTCCACCGTTCTTAAACTGGTCCAGGGGAAGCCTTCATAAAGAATCTTAACTAATTCTTACCATAAACCAATTCTCCGTTGCCGTGAGTTGCTACAGACGTCATCTTGCTTTCTCATATTCTTCACTTTCATATTCACTTGAGTCTGAATGTGAAGCTCGCGGTAGCTTTATGGGCGAAGATAATCCTTGAACAGACGATCGAACACGCAGTTTGTGATGAAGAAAATTTATGAATACGGCTCCAAGCACCACTCAGCCAGCCACGGCGTCGCTAGGCGTAGTCTTGGCCGCGACTTGGGATTCGTATATTAAAACTGAGTACGCCAAGGTGTAGACAAGCCCTTAATCTATGAAAACCAGAAGAAAGGGAAGAAAAAAGAAGAAAAAATATGGATAGGAAATATTAGACTACATTCTACTTTACATACGCAATCAACATCGACATAGAAAGATCACAATTCCTTTATTTTCCTTTGTGTGTTTGAGTAATGATGTCAGAATTGGGGGGTTTGCCTTCCCCATATCAATCTCGGGTTGAATCGAGCCATTTATCATTTCTGTTGCCTCTGAAACACATTCTTTTAATATTTCTTTGCGTATCTCCGACAACAAGGAAATTTTACAAAGCCCTTCCCCATTTTACGACTCTTAGGACTTTGAGAGCTGAGAGACACAACGTTATTTACAATCAGTCCCCGTCATAACTATTGCAAGAAGGCGTAGGAAATGGGAGAGCAGAAGGTTCGAGCCTCATCTGTTCGCCCTGGAGAAAAAAAATTATATATATTAGGAACAACAGGGAATTCGTCGCAAGTCTGCTGGGTTGACAAACACCCATGATTCTTCTCATAATTCAGACATGGTTTTGCAGGAAGAACAAGGGATGAGAAGGCAAAAATGTTCCTGAATCCCTCTTTCTTCCTACAAAAAATAAATAGTAGTAGTAGGAGTAGTAGTAGTAGTAGTAGTAGTAATAATAATAGTAATAATAATATATTATTATTATTATTGTTATTATTATTATTATTATTATTATTATTATTATTATTGTTATTATTATTAAATCAGAGTTACGATGGGGAAGTGATTGTCAGTCTATACTGTTTTTGCTCTAACTTAGGCCACATTTTCGTCCTCTTCCAGCTTATTTCACGTAGCTCAATGGCAGAAAAAGAAAACTGTGGCTATCCATCCCTTCCACAGCACCTCTTCGTGACTATATATAGCATCATATGCTGACTTTAATCTATTGTTACAAGGTGGAGAGACGGCAGATGAAGGCAGAACTGGAGTAAAAAATGGTTTAGTGGAATGTGAGGGAAGGGGAGCGTGTTGGCGGTGTGGGGTACCTTGAAGAAGGGGCAACGGTTAGTCCAGTTTCCACCTTGTTGCACAGCCAGGGTTAGGCCAGTCCTGGGCAGGTGATGGTGGTGGTGTAGGGGGAAATGAAACACCTTGCACTACACCACACCACACCACACAACCTTACCACCACGCCACGCCACACTACACCACCATACAGCACACCATACACTTCCACCCGTAACTCCGAGTTTCAGGGAATGCGGAACTTCTCTCCATATTGAAAATAAGCCTTCAGTCCCTCAGTTTGTTGATATCCATAATAGTTTCGGCTGGAGGACTTTGATATATTTTTCCCCACCAGCTACTGTCGGAGGGTTTGGAGAGAGAGAGAGAGAGAGAGAGAGAGAGAGAGAGAGAGAGAGAGAGAGAGAGAGACCGGAGCTACCAAATAAAAACTAACCAGCCTACTGCAGTTATTGTGTTCATTTAGCGTGTGGTTATAAGACTGAGCTTCTAAACTATCACAGAGCTTTGATGTGTGAGTTTATTATACAGTCAGCTCCACTTATAAATACTACAGGAGGTTGTGTGTTGATGTAGAGCCACTGTATTTAAGTCTCACGTCTGCTATAATCTGACCACCATAACGAGGGTGTTCTAGCATAGCAGACACGAGACGCAAACAAATATTCTCGAGTCACATACGGCTATAAACACGCCGCCCTGTGTACTGTTTGTAAGTGGAGGCAGTTGTACTTCCATCAAATTATGCTCTTGAGAGTGGGAAGTACTGATAGAGGGAGAAGTCTGTGGGGGAGCCAGTTACCGTACATTTCAAGTATTTGCTTACTATGTACGAGTGAAACCTCTTCTTGTTTTCTGACACGGTAATCATCATCATCATTAATAATAAGAAGAGGGGTCAGTGTGGAAGCCATTTATGTTTCGTCCTAAGGCAAGTAACAGATTTATGACAGATTTACTTAACCTGTGTGAGTGGGTCCTTCGCGTGTGCTCCATATTGGCGTGAGGTATGTGCGTTATCTCTGCTCAAAGTCTCGCACCAAACATCAAAGTGGCTGGAGTTGAGGCGGGAAGAAAGGGGTGTGGGCGGCAGGGAAGGGGAAGAGGAGGGGGTAGGAGGCGATGGATGATTGGAAAGGAAGGGGGGAAGAGGAGAGGGTAGGGGGTGGGGGAAACTAGAAAAAGAAGGGGGAGGGAGTTGGAGAGGAAAACAGTTGGAGAAAGAGAGGAGGGGAAGTGATAGAATTGGTGGGGAACTGGAGGATGGGGGGCAGGATCATGATGGAAGAGAGGGGATGGGGGAGGAGGGGGAGAGAGAGAGATAGGATAGTGAAGGGATGAGAGGGAGAGTTAAAGGAGAAGAAAGAGAGCGAGAAAAGATCGAAGCAGGGAATACGAAGGAAGGGATGAAACAGGAAGGAGAGATTGAGGAGAAGCTGGGAATGGGTGGGAAAGGGAGGGAAGAAAGGGTAGAGAGAGGAAAGGAGGGATGAGGAGAGGGAGGGAGGGGGAGAGAGGAGAGGGAGGGAGAGGGAGAGAGGAGACAGTGGTAGTGGTGGACAGGTGAAACTGGTTGCCAGTTACTGCCATTTTCCACCATTAATCCTCCTCTAACTTGATGCATAAATCCCAGCGGAAGTACAATCGAGTATGTCGCCTTTACGGGATTTATTTTGAGATGAATGAAATAACAGTGTAATGAGAGACAGGTAATAAAACTAGTAAAAAAACACGATAAAAAAAGAGACGAGTAGAGCTGGAAATTCTGGTATCTGTTTTCCCTCCCTCCCTCCTCTCCCTTCCGACTCCTTCCCCCTCCTTCCGTACCCCCTCAGGCCTTCTCAACCCCCCCCCCATCCTTTCCTCTTGCTCTCTCACTCTCTCCCTCCTTACGTCCTTTCTCCTCCGTACTGCCTCCCTCCCTCCTTCCATTCTTCATCTACGCTGCCTTCCTTTCCAGCCTCTTAATACGTTTCTTCATGTAGTCCCATCCTATACCTCGTTCTTTCTCTCTTCTTCTGTTCCTTTGCTGTGTCATTCTTCCTTTTCCCTCTTTTTTTTTTTTCCTGTCTCCCTCCTTTTTCTCTTCTTTTTCCCTCTGCTTTTTTTTTTTTTTGCCTCCCCCTTTTTCCTCTCTTTCTTTTCCCTCTGCTTTTTCCCCTCTCCCTGTTTTTCTCTCCTATTTCTTCCTCTTTCTCCCTCAGTCTTCTTTTTACCTTCTTCTTCTTAGCTACCTGTATCATACCCTCAGACAGCAGCTACCAACAATAGTCAGACGGTCCTGTTGTTATTCTCCTTTTTTATTTATTTTTCTCCTCTCCCTATCTCCATGACTCCTTCTTCCTATCTCCTCTCCAGTCTCCTTCCCTGCCTCTCTTGTCCGTATATTTTCCTTCTTTACCTCCTTATCTCCTTAGGTCAATCTTCCCCTCTCCTTCACACGGATATTCTTGGCCTTCTTTCCCTCTCCTCCTCCCTCTGCTCCTTAGATCCCTCCCTTCCCCACTCCCCCGCCTCACATTTCCCCCCCCTCTCTCTCTCCTTCGCCCCCTCCCCGCTGAACCTCAGATCTCTCTCTCCTTACCCATATCAGCGGCTGTATTCCTAAACTTTCTTAATTTAAGCTGTATTTAAGTGTTTGTTTATACTTATATATTTTTTCATAGTCACCAAAATGCTTCCCTAAACTAGATTTAATATTAAAGCAAAAAAATACGACTGAACTGAACGATATTGATGATTCACTTGAGATTCTTTATAATTATTTCCCCTGGTCTCCCCTTCCTTCCATCCCTCCTTGCCCTCCCCCCTCCCTCGCTCGTTGTCCTCCTCCCCCCTCCCTCCCTCCCTCGCTCATGTTCCTCCACCCCCCCCCCCTCGCCACCTGGAGGAGGAAATAAGACCCCCAGGCTAAGTCTTGGCTATTCTTCCCCTCACCTTCTCCTTCACCTCCCTCTCTTGCCTCCCTCCCTCCCTCGCTTCCCTACCGACTCCCTCACTTTCCATCATCATACTTTGCTGCCTTTATCTGAGGCCCCCTCCCTTCTACTCCCTCTGCTCGCTCCCTACACTATCCTCACTTCATTCCTACTCACTGCAGACTAACTTCCTACTCGCTCCCTATTCCATCCCTATTCGCTCTCTACCCCATCCCTACTCGCTCCCTACTCCATCCCTACTCGCTCCCTACTCCCCTTCTCTTTCCCTACTCCTCCCCTGCTCGCTCCCAACTCCCTCCCTACTCATTCCCTTTTTGCTCCCCATTCCTTACTCCTTATACTCCCACACACCCACCTAATTACTTCCTCCCAACTTACTCCCCACACCCTCCCTTCTCTCCCCACACTTATAGCATAATTATCAGTCATATCCTGTCCTTATACAAACAGCATAGAGTAAGATGTCTGCTGTCTGCTTTCTTTATTTAACTCTAGTATAAATTAAAGCAGACAGCAATAAACCATTTTTCCTTTCTTTTTTGTTACAGGGGAGTTTAGTACTATGGTATCTGTTTTATGAGAAAGACAAGGATAGTAGAGCAAGAAAGATTCATCTCTCTCTCTCTCTCTCTCTCTCTCTCTCTCTCTCTCTCTCACACACACACACACACACACACACACACACACACACACACACACACACACACACACACACACACACACACACACACACACATTATGCACCTCCTCCTCCAGCTCGGCAACGCCCCTGTCTCAGTGTCATATTCTCATTACTTTTCTTTCATTTTCGTCTCTTTAATTAATCTTTTATATTTAGTCTCTCTCTCTCTCCCTCTCTCTCTCTCTCTCTCTCTCTCTCTCTCTCTCTCTCTCTCTCTCTCTCTCTCTCTCTCTAGAAAGCCTCAGCTTTTTACGACAGTTTTTCGAGCCCGTAGAAAGATTACTAGATGTACAGGGAGGAAAATAATTCTGTGGTTGATCGTAAATTCGTGTGATCGATCCCCGGCTGAGGAAGCGAAAAAATGAGGAACTAGATATCGTTATGCGAAGGTGTGTGAGGCCATCTGTTGCGTGGCGGTGGCGGAGGGAAAGAACTGCTTACTATGTCCAGCGTTAATCGCACACACACACACACACACACACACACACACACACACACACACACACACACACACACACACACACACACACACACACACACACACACACACACACACACACACACACACACACACACACACACACACACACACACACACAGTTAAGAAGTACAACAATAATCTGTTTAGTATTTTTATCCAGTCAGTTGTATTTCATTCACATCCTGGTGCTCTTATTCCCCCCTCCCCCTCTCCTCCCCCCTCCCCTCCCCTCCCCTCCCCTCCCCTCCCCCTTCCCTTCTAGCCTCCTTTCCCTCCCCCTCCTCTCTCCCGTCCCCTCCCTCCCCCCTTCTCCTCCCCCCACCAAATTCCTTCAGACCCGACCTGACCCCATGGGAAGGGGGGAGGGGAGGGGGGGAGGGAACGACGCTGGAGGTTATTTTGAGACACAGGTGAGAGAGAGAGAGAGAGAGAGAGAGAGAGAGAGAGAGAGAGAGAGAGAGAGAGAGAGAGAGAGAGAAATATACAGTACATGGTGATTGACACGATTTATACAGACTATTAATCCCCTGACTATCCATTTACCCATCTATCTATCTATCTACCTGTCTGTCTGTCTGTCTATATTGGCTTACTGTCCTTTTGTCCCTGTCCATCTGTCTATCCATCCATGTGTCTGTATGTCTGCCCATAGCTATCTCAGTACCTATCCATCCTCATATCTATCTCTATGTCATCTATCTATCTATCCTTCTCTATCTATCTGCCTGCATACCATTTCATATTCACGCTGCGTTTGTGAGAGAGTCTAGGGTGTTAGTATGCAAGCTGTGGTAGTGGTAGTCTGTTCTTCACGTAGCCAGTCACTATTCCGCGACTACTATTGACTATTAAGGTGGCAACGCGACTATTACCTGTATCGTAGGACAAAGTTAGTCTGCATCAATAGCGAGGGTAAAGATGTGTGTCTGTTTGATCGTGACGTAGTAGTAGTAGTAATAGTAGTAGTAGTAGTAGTAGTAGTAGCATTAGTAGTAGGAGTAGTAGTTATAATAGCAGTAACATTAGTAATAGTAGTAGTAGTAGTAGTAGCAGTGAAGCTGCAACCCCAGGCTCATTTGACCGTAAACTCAGTGGACTGCAGGCTGATGGTGTCCTCCTCCTGCAGTCCACCATCCCCGTTTCAGAGGATGGGAAAGGAGCTACAGGGTAAGGGACGTTCGCATAACCAGGCAGGTGAACCAACCAGTCATATCAGTGCCACCACGAGAAGGCGTCCCTCTTCAGCACCCACCGTGGCGTGAATTGCGTAAATGAAAGAATTATAAATGGTAAATAGAGACTGTCTTTCGGTAATTTCAGTTTTTATATATAGGGTAATTCTCCTAATGTGCTCCATCTTACGTATGTCTTTTCAATTTGTATTTACGAAGGTTGAGCTGTAATTCTTCACCTGATATGTGTTTACTGTGATCGCTTTCTTAACCCCTTCAATCCTTTACGTGTTCTCTTCTAAATTTTGCCATCTCTGCGTAATTTTCTTTTGAGCACGAGAGATCTGTCAAACTGGGAGGCTTGGCAGTAGACTCCGATCACATTTTCGGTGCAAGAGGTCATCCTAAGGTAAATAAACTCATCAGATGGTAGCAAGAGTAAAGGAGAAATTACACCATCGTTGTGAAGTGGTTAATACTCTCTTTAAATAGTGGTTAATGGGGGTGGCGCAGTGCAAGAAAGCAATAAACTAATGGCCAAGACGTCTCCCGGGCCAGACGAAATTAAAACTGAAGGAGACCAAGGAAAAAATGTCAATCCCTTACCACGTTCTTCAAGAAACTCTAGATCAGTTTCGGATGCATGGAAGTCTGCGGAAGTAGCTGCCGTATTAAGTGGAGAGATAGATCAGTTGCGTAGAATTATCTTCCAAAAAAGCATAACATCAGCAACAGGAAAAATGCTTGTGAGTTAGAGCGCATAAAGTCGGGAAATAGTCAGACAGGGAAAAGTCGATTCTGCTCGACAAATTTATTACCATTTATCTCTGAGGTGTATGAGACGTTAAATAGCGGTAAAGCACACCACAGTATTTATCGCAACATTAGGAAACCTTTTGATGGGGCACTAAATGAAAGGCTGTAGCTATTCAGATAACACTAAACTTCACATGCGTCTCTAATTTGCCAGTCTGAAATTATTTAATGCATCTGTCTTTAAGTTTCATTTTCGCACTGCCTCTTCCCCTTACTTCATCCCTGCCAATCCACCATCGCAGACGCCGCGCATCCAAAATGGCTTTCTAGACGACCCTCTTATTAGCACACCATCCCTGATATAAGCCGCACCTTCACATCATTCTCCATAATGCCTCTAGAGTAACCGGAAATTATAGATCTTGAGCGATAATCTATACCTCCTTTTCCACGCACTCTTCCAACCCACAACCACAGCCACAACCACAAACGCCACATCCTTGAAGCAGCTTTATCTTATCAAGACACGCATCCTTGATTTTCTTTGCATCTTTTCAGTATTCTCTGTTATGACTCTAAAATCATTGCTTATAACAACATTTCAGTGATATTTGCTTTACCTTCTGTTCCATGCACTCCTCCAACCCACGACCACAAAATGCACATCCCCAAGGCAACTTCCTGACATTAGCACATAAAGACTTAATTTGCACTGCATCTTCACACCGTTCTCTGTAATGGCTTAATCGCGGATGTCGTATTTTGCATGTTATTCTCGGCGCCACCAGATTAAATTTGGGATAGATTTTACGTAATGGAGAGGTAAAACTGAGCCTCCACTAACCCCTCCTCTGAAAAATGCCTCCCCTGAATGTATTGAAACCGTCTGGCAATAGCAGAAGAATAACTAGAATTGTCATCGGACTGAATTATCATAGAGTGTAACAGTCCTTTCCACGCGTTCCTTCCCTGCAAACCCACAGCCAGGAATGCCACACCTTCAAAGCAACACCCCAACCTCTTCACAGTAGCACACCATCTCTCCTTTTATTTCCACCAGCACAGTATTCTCTATCGTAGCTCAGAAATCACTGAAATGCCAAACACTAATTAGGAACATTAACTTCACCTATTCTAATACGGAGTTATGTTTTGGTTTTGCAGTGTAAAATGTTCCTGCCAGTTTTTCTTCTTTTCGTGTGTTACTTTTGGCCTGTACCTGCCCTTATCAGTTGGAAGGTGTGATAGGTTACCTCGAGTTTCTTATTTGCAATCCTTTTATTATTATTCTACTCGAACCCTTTAATAAGAGCTACCTTATATAGACCAGCCATGGGGTCGATCATCCTGATGCACTTATCCGTATATCTAAATTTCCTAAGTTTCATCTACTCCACGCACTCCAGCAACCCACAACGGCCAGCGCCACACCTCTAAGACAACTTTCTGATCTCTCACATTAGTGCTCCCATCGCTGACTGTATCACGGCTTTCACACTATTCTCTGTAATAGCTCCGAAATCATTAGATCTAACTGCCCTTCATTTGCATCAGCTTTCTCTCCCACTGTTTTTCTTTCTTTCTCATTAGCATATACATCTTCTATATTACTCTGGATCTGTATCGTGATCTCAGATTTCGGTCCATAAATTTGTAGAAGTATAAATCTGCAAGTTGTATTAGCTTTTTTTCTTGTTCCACGCACTCTACCAACCCACAGCCACCAGGGCCACACTCTCAAAACAACTTTCTAACTCTCCCACCCCGTGCCGTCACCTCCAGGCCTCTCCTCTTCGCACCACCACCGTATTATTCTGGTCCAGTCAGCCTCACCCCTCTTGCCTCACCCCGTTTGCCCCACCCCTCACAATAACCACCCCCTGATTACTTTGCTTTTTGCCTAACTTTTTTTCCCACCTTCACCCAGTTGCTTTCCCCCTTTGCGTCTCTTCCGGGTCTCTAATTCGGAGTTTCTTAAATTCCTTCTGCCTTCTGTTATTAGTTTTCGCCATTATACTTTTTATTTTTCACTATATGTAATAATTTTGCTGTTTCATTATTTCATCTCATTCCCTGCTATTTTTTTTATACCTTGTCTGTGTGTGTGTGTGTGTGTGTGTGTGTGTGTGTGTGTGTGTGTGTGTGTGTGTGTGTGTGTGTGTGTGTGTGTGTGTGTGTGTGTGTGTGTGTGTGTGTGTGTGTGTGTTTTATCATTTCCTTACATCATTGCCATACTTTTACCTCATCCTTACTTTCCCTTCCTTTTCCTTACTCTTCCTGCATTTTCTTAACGCTATCCTCCCTTGTTTACTGTCCTTTTCTCTACATATTTTGCCTTCTTCCTACTTTTTCTACCCTTTCCCTATTTATTCTACTTTTCCCTACCTTTTCTACCTTTTCCCCACTTTCCCTGCCTTCTCTCTACATCACCATCGATCGTCATGTGAAAGGGGTTGCTTAATGTGAACCAAAATGACTCCAATATATATCCTTCCTTACGTTCTTGTGTCCCTTCCTTCCTCGCCAAGTCTTATTTGTACTGTCTCTGAACCTTCCTTGATCCCTGTAAAGCTTAAGTTCTTCCCCTAACCTTCCTCTTACGTTCCTTTTATATTATTCATCTTTCTCTTGCATTCCCTAACTTTCCTCCGTATAATTTTCTCTCCATCTGCCGTTTCTACGTTTGCTTATCGCTCATTCTCTCACCCCTTCAATGAGAGGCCTTCCATAAATGTAACTTCGTGTGCTGGTAAAGAAAATACAGCAAAGCAAAAATGAAGTCGTCTTGTTGAAAGGGTTAACTATCTTTCCCCATAAAAGTCCTGGCCACCTGTACCCCTCCCCCTTCCCCCACGGCCTTTGTAGTGAGGCTGGGGGCTTATCTGGCTGCTGGAGATAAGGCAGGTCCCCCCCTCCCTCCTCCACCTGCTGCCAGCGACCCCAGCTTTAATTAGACCTGACTACAGCTCACCTTGGCTTTAAATTCATTGGATGTAAATTTCCTTCAAACCTGCTTCCTGCCCAGCCCTAACAAAAATCATCTTTCTTGTGTTCTTCACCTGAGAGCCAGCCTTGCCAGTCGGGTGAAGAGGGATTTTTTTCTTTTTCCTTTTTTTTTAGGGTCAGTTTTTATGGGCGGTCGGTTTTGCAATGTCACTCTCCCCGTAAACCTTTCAGCAAAGTGACATCTGCCGTATTTTATCCTCGTTACAGGCCAGACGATTCTTTTTTCTCATCTTGGGAGAGATTTTTTTTGAGTTGAAGGAGTTAGGTATATTTTTCATTAACTCCCCTCACGCCAAGAGGTCTCTCATATTAAACCGCCTTTTTGGTAGTTAGATTTTATTAAAGAAGACGTCATCGTACTGAAGAGGGTTAATCATCGTTTTCTTGAGGGAGGCACCTTTGTTTCGAAAATTTAATTCATCATAAAACAAAATTCTTGGGAGAAATCAACCCACACTTAATAATTTCCTCCTTGAAATCCTGTTTGAGATAATAGTCATAGCTAGTGGAGAAATTGCAAAGGAATATGGTTATTGAATCATTATGAGAAATTCAATTAGACGTAAGAGGGATAAGAAATAGGAATGAGAAATGAATTTGGCTGAGGTCACTAACAGCCATTGCGGGTACAGAGGGATTGCTTGTGGTGGAAATGCAGTCTGACCATTGAAAGGCTGTGTCAGGCCGTTGAGCAAGATGTATTATGACCTCCATTTACTCATAATTGTTGCCATATCCTGCATACCATACCATCTCACTCGCTGTAGAGCCAGGAACAAAAGCTAGCCTACTTTTCCACTGCGCCCAATTTACTCTTTGGGTATATCCGTCACTTTTCTCTCCGATCCATCATGTGAAAAATATCTATATAAAAACAGAAACGTACAAAGCACCTTACCTGAGGAATATTAGCCAGCAGAGGAAGGTGCGAAATAGGAAGGAGAAAATATTAGACGAGCTTTTTTCACGAATGTACCACAGACTTATGCTCTCAACTTTCCTCCCTAAACTGTAAGCATGGGTGCACCAGTATGGCTTAGTCTATTTACACTTGCCACTCTTAAAACCCTACTTTCCTACCCTGACCTACCCCGGGCTGACAAAGCACACCGAAGGGTAGTGACCCCGTCCCTCCTGTCACTCCCTGCTGCCATAAACTATTTTTTTCTTTCTATCCATCCCCTGTCTTCTCGTTTGTTGTGATTTTTTTTCCTGTCAGTTTTCTCGTTCGTTGTGATTTTTTCCTCTAGCCTCTGTTTTCTCGTTCGTTGTGATTTTTTGTTTCCTCTGTTTTCTCGTTCGTTGTGATTTTTTCCCTATCCGTTTTCTCCTTCGTTGTGATTTTTTCCCCTCTTTGTTTTCTTGTTCGTCGTGATTTTTTTCCTATCCTCTGTTTTCTCGTTCTTTATGGAGATTTTACACAATTTCCTCGCCAACTTAGGAACCATTCGAGTACCTTTTCTTTAGCGATCAATTTGGCATATTATAATTCCCTGCAAGTATTTAAATCTTTCTAATATAGTCATAGTTTTGATGAATACCATAGAAGTGAATGTTTGCGTATCATGTGCAAAAATTAACTGATAGGGAAAAGAATTCAGAGAGCTTGAACTAATGAGATTGTGGTCATTTGTAGCACCTCATCTTGATCACTTGTTTGGCCTATAGCAGCTCAGTAAACTCATGTATCTTGTATAAGCTTTGCATTGACGGCTTGCATCAGTAACATACCCGAGTTCATTAAGGTGAAGTAATAAAGAAATTCAATAAAGAGTCACTGTGTTCTAAAGTCAAGGAAGCTACTGACTCCATCTTTAAGTCCATCGTTGCGTGAGAGCCCCCAAGCACCTACGTCCAGTCCTGCCCCCCCCTCCCTCCCTCTCTCTCTCTCTCTCTCTCTGGATTAATGGCACCCGGGTTTTTAATAGGGAAGGAGGTAGCGGTGTCGGGGTGTGGCAGGAGGGGGAGGGGGGGGGATGGCACAAGACACCTCCCGTATTTTCTTCCTCATTGTGATCATCAAATTGTCTTCATCATTGTCATTGTCGTCATGGTCATTGTCTTCATCGTCTTCGTCATCGTCTTTTTAAACTGGGTCTTCGGTGCTGTTAGACACGAGAGATGGTGTGGTGGTGGTGGTGGTGGTGGTGATGGGTGTTGTGGTAGTCGATGGAGTGTGAGAGGATCGACTGTGTGGTTGTGGTGTTGGTTGTGGTGTGGTGGATAGTATAAGTAGTGGCAGAGGTTGTGGTACTTAGAGTTGTGGTGGTGGTTGTGGTAGTGGTGGAGTAAGTAGGTGGATGTGGCAAAATATCGGCTTAAGTAGACTCATGTACTCTTGGTGCAGAGGGAAACTTGAGATACAGTGATGGTGGAAGCGACTGTGGCTGAAATGTAAAGCGTCTGAGTGAAGTTTGTATGATAAGATTTACGACTGATAGATAGGGAGATTATAGAGGCGTGTCAGCGTGGTATGGTATATTATTAACATTGAAATCTACATGTAGAGTGAGACTAAATTAGAAGGCTTAGAAAAAAGTCACAAGAAAAGACTTAGGTATAGATGAAGGGGTGGAGCGGAGAGGTATGAGAGAGAGGGGTGTGTGAGTTAGGGAGGAGGGCAGCGTAATAGCAGGGGACAGGGCTACATGGAGGCGATTTGTTTGTGGCCACCCCTTGCGGGATCAAGGCGTCTGGCTATAGACAGAGGTAGTACTTACATTTAAGTCCTTCAGTGTCATGTATATTCTGTTCCTGCTACAACCATTCTATTTTGCTCAACATAGGAATTACCCTTTTTCATCCCTTGCATTGAAATTTCGTCTTGTTCTGATAAATTGTTGCCTTTTAAGAACGATTTTATTCAGAGACGAGCTGGTGTAGGAAATGGGTTAACGAAGGCTCTATCACTTCATCGCGACAAGTCTGTTCTAATTGACCTGTGATACTAAATTGCAAAATACGACATTTCCTTAAAGAGGCTAGGAAATTCATCTTTTTCAGTAACATGGCGTGTGTGTGTGTGTGTGTGTGTGTGTGTGTGTGTGTGTGTGTGTGTGAGAGAGAGAGAGAGAGAGAGAGAGAGAGAGAGAGAGACGCGTCCCAAAGTCAGAACCTCGTAGAGGAGGGGTTAATGAAAAGTTCACACCATAGTGTCATTATTTTCACCACCATCACCACTATCATCATCATCATCATCATCATCATCATCATCATCATCATCACCCCACTAGAACAACAAATAAAAGGAGTGGCTTTTTCCTGGAACCAGTGAGACCATATTAATGTCATCTTTATGCTTACTAGATATGACAACCAGAACTCCCCTTCCCCCTCATCCTACCCCTCCCTCTCCCTCTCCCACTCCACATTCCCCCCTCCCTCTTTCTCTCCCCCTCAAGCTTCCCACCTCTCCCCCCACGCCACATTACCCTCCCCTCCCCTTCTCCTTCCCTCTCCCCCCTCTCACCCGTCTCTTCGAGTTGACAATAAATATACAGTTATAGGCGACCGTCTTGAGCAGTATGTGTGTGGGTGGGTGGGTGGGTGGGTGTGGGTGTGTGAAGTTTCATGTTTCTGCCTGTGTTTTTATATCTAGATGGTCATGAGTGTTGTAGGTTTATTAAATTGAATGATTTTTCTGCATTAATGTACTGTATGTATGGCTGTTTACAGTTTATGTATGTATGTACGTATGTATGTATGTAAGTGATTGTGTACTTATGCTTATGAATGGCCGTCTGCGTATGTATGTATGCAAACGACGGTGTGCGAGTGCTTATGAGTGGCTGTGTGTGTGTGTGTGTGTGTGTGTGTGTTTAGACTATATAGGGTGAAAGCTGCTAGTCCACGTCCAGGATGAGACATGGCCTTATTGTACGACTTAAAAGTATAGAGTCAAAAAGTATAGAGCCAGAAAGTATAGAGTCAGAAAGTATAGAGCCAGAAAGTATAGAGCCAGAAAGTATAGAGCCAGAAAGTATAGAGCCAGAAAGTATAGAGCCAGAAAGTATGAAGTCAAAGTACAGAGCCAGAAGGTATCAGTGTTTGTCAAGGTTACATAAATACTTTCTTTTATTTTTCTTTGACTCTGGGAATCTTCTTTGTATATTTCCTTTATCGAATTTATGTATGGGATGTCTTTGTATTTTTTGCCTTTACTGAATTAATGTGTGGGATATTTTGTAGTACTTCTGGTGAGGCTGTTGTTTTCTGCTTTACTATACTTGTCCTTTACTGAGAAGAAATAGAATCCTTCCTTGAGTTATGTTGTGTTTTAGTGAGTGGTGAGGCTTAGCAGAATATATTTATGGGGTTGATTGATAGACATGTAAATAGATAGATAGGTAGGTAAGTAGGTAGGTAGAATGGAAGGAAGGATAGTAGGTAGGAAGGAAGAGAGGAGGGAAGGTAGGTAGGTAGGAAGTTCTGTAGATAGGTAAGTAAGTAGGCAGGCAGGCAGACAGATACTGAAATACAAACAGGAGAGAGAGAGAGAGAGAGAGAGAGAGAGAGAGAGAGAGAGAGAGAGAGAGAGAGAGAGAGAGAGAGAGAGAGAGGAGAAAAACGCTAGAGAAAAAGTCGAGGCTTGTAATGGGGAGAGAACAATGGAGAAGAAAATGAGAATGAGAGGGGAAAAAAAGGAGGAGGAGGAGGAGGAGGAAATGTGAAGTAAATGCAGAAAGAAAGAGAGAAAGAAAGAAAGAAAAAGAATGTGAAAAAAAGAAAGAAACAAAGGGAGAGAGAGATAGGGAACGAATGAAGTGGTCAGGGTGAGAGAGAGAGAGAGAGAGAGAGAGAGAGAGGGAGAGAGAGGATGACAAGACATTTTTGGTACCATTATTTGGTGTCCAGGTCTGGTTAATGGCCGTGACGCCTCCATACTACCTCACTCACTCACTCACTCACTCACTCACTCACTCACTCACTCACTCACTCCTTCCTTCCTTCCTTCCTTTCTTCCTTCATTTTTTCCTTCTTTCCTTACTTCCTTCCTTCCTTCATTCACTCTTCCCTTCCTTCCTTCCTTCCTTCCTTCCTTCCTTCCTTCCTGTCCATCCATCCATCCATCCTTGATTTTCCTGTCCTTTCCTGTCTTTTCCTTTTCTTTTCATTCCTTTCCTTTTTTCTTTCCTCTCTTCCTTCCTTCCTTCATTCATTCATTCATCCGTTCATTCTTTTCTTCCTTACATCCCTCCTTTTCTCGCTCCCTTCTTCGCTTACTCGTAATTTCAGCTCTACCCTCCTCCTCTTCCTCTTCTCCTCAACACACCCTCACTCACTCTCATCTTCATTTCCTCCTCATCTTCTAGTTTCCTATTTTCCTCTTCCTCCTCTTCCTCTTCCCTCTTCTCTTCCTTTCCATTTCCTCACTCGCTCACTCCTTCTGGCTTACCCCTCCCCCTTTTTTTTTTTGTCACATTATTTTCTTCCTCTTTTCCTGCAAGTTTTTTTTTTCCTTCTCGTGTTCTCTTTTATATTCCTCTTCCTCTTTCCCTAGCTTCCCATTCACATTTTCCTTTTCTTCTGTTTTCCTCCTCTTCCTCTCTTCTTCCTCTCATTCCCTTTTCTCTCTCATTGCTCTCTCCTTCATTCCCTTCCTCTCCCTCTTCCTTCCTCCTATCTCACACTATCTTCCTCCCTCTCTTCTTTTTTCCTTATAAACGCTGACTTCTGTTTTTACCCTCTTCTTTTTCTTTTCTTTTCTTCTCCTCTTCCTCTCTGACTCACTTTTACGTCCTTCCTCGTATCTCATTATTTTCCTCTTCTTCATTTCTCACCCTCTTCCATTATTCCTCGTCGTCGTCGTCGTCGTCGTCGTCCTCCTCCTCCTCCTCCTCCTCCTCCTCCTCCTCCTCCATCCAATCAACTTCCTCTCTGAAACCGTCATTTTCACAAGTTTTCTTCTCCATCTCATTCTCTCCCGTCACACTCCTCGCTGTAACCCGTCTCTCTCTCTCTCTCTCTCTCTCTCTATTGTTTTTTCTACCTTCCTCCTTTCCATTCCCCTTTTATTTTCCTCACCTCCCTCTTCTCTTCCTTTTTCTCTTACCTTCCTCCCTTTCTCCTTCCCTTTCTCCCTTCTTCCCTCTCCTCTCCCTCATCTTCACTCTCCCTTCGCGTCCTTTCCTCTCCCTTCACCCCTTCCCTTCTCCCCACCCCTCATCCCTCCTTTCTCCCTCCTCACCTCGATCTTCCCCATCGTCCTCTCTTCTCCCCTTTCCTACCCTCTCCCTTTCCCTTCCGTCTCCCTCCCCCTTCCATCCTCCACCCCTTCCCCTTTACTCATCTCCCCACCTCCTCTCTCCCAGTTTTTCCCCTCACTCTTTTCCATTTCCCCTTCCCTTCCTTCTCCTTCCTCTTTCCTTCCCTACCTCATCCTTCTTCTCCCTTCCTCTTCCTTCTTCCCTTCTTCCCCTTCCTTCCTTTCCAATATCCTCCCCCCTTCCCCATTCCTATCCATTCTCTTTTTTGTAATATATCGTCTATTGTTTCCGCACTACATCACCCGTTCCTCATTCGTTTCGCCAGAGAGAGAGAGAGAGAGAGAAACGGAGAGGCAGACAGAGATGAGGCAGACCGGATGGAAGGCCTGAAGGATGCAGGAGAGAGAAAAAACATGCAAGAGGAAACCGTAGTGAGAAAGAAAGACTGAGAGAGAGAGAGAGAGAGAGAGAGAGAGAGAGAGGCGTGAGTGAGTGAGAGAGTGTGGCCTACATACCCAGCATGAGATGTGGGGGGGTGAGGGGTAAGTTTCTCAGCATCACCGCATGCCCTTCCCCGCCAGGTCAGTAGGGCCTCATTATCGCTTGCTTCTCATCTCCCCTCATCCTCACCCCTTCGCTCAGTCTCATTTCCTCACCTCATTACCTCTTTATTTTCATCTCTTCCCCACTCCTTCGCTTCCTTGCTTCATTACCACTCTGCTTTCATCTCTCCTCTTCCTCACTCCCTCACTCTCATTCACTCCTTCACTTCCTTCTTCCTAGAGACTCCTTTGCACTCCTTCCATACTTGATTACTCCTTCCTTCACTCCCTCCCTTCATCACTCTCTCCCACACTCCCACTCACTTCCATGCGCTGTCTTTCTCCCTCCCTCCCTTCCTCCACATTTCATTCTCCTTCCCTCTTTCCATCTCTCCACACCCACAATCATTCTTCTGAGAGAGAGAGAGAGAGAGAGAGAGAGGAAGAGAGAGAGCAGACAAACACACTGAATGTAGACGAAAAGAGAAGAGACTGAGAGAGGAGACAGACAGATTGACAGACAAGCTATGTTATGGGCTGAGATAAAAGAACTATTACTGATAACCCAGGGCCAGGACGTGAGATTAAGGTGGGAAAGACAGGCTGCATCCCAATTGATAAGGTGAAGGAAAGGGGGCATATGGAGGGGGTGTCTGTAGGGGGTTGGGGTTTGTCTTCCTCCCCTCCTTCGCCTCCCCCTCCTTCCCCACCCACGTCTCTTTCTTTCTCCTCCTCCTCTTCTTCTTTCAGCTTTTTACTCTTTCTCTCCATTTCTTCTTCATTTTCTTTTCCGTTTCTTCGAGAGGTAGATAGAAAGGCTAGCGTGCACACACACACACACACACAGACACACACACACACACACAGACACACACACACACACACACACACACACACACACACACACACACACACACACACACACACACACACACACACACACACACACACACTTTATCTAAATCCACACCCCAAATACACGTCCTTCATACATAAGCGATGGGTGGCCCTTGTTTGGGATGAGAGGTTGGATGTCTTTATATTTCCCGTACAAAACTTCTTGCTAATTCTCTCTCTCTCTCTCTCTCTCTCTCTCTCTCAACTAAGCAAAACTCAGAACTGTCAAAAGTCTAAAGCAACCAGTCTAATCCTACTTTACCCAGTCTAACGTAACTTCATGTGACTTTAAATACCTTACCTAGTACACGCTACGATACCCATATTAGTGAAGTTAGTTGAGGTTAGGTTAGGTAATATTAAGACTGATTATTAGCGTACGTTGGTATAGACAGGCATTAAATTTATTGTAACTTAAAACCATGGCCGAAATTTGAGATAAAGAAAGGGAAAACTAAACGGCTTCAAGAACACAAAGAAAAAGCTTTAAAATTATCAGGAGGTTTGGGTATACGAAGCTGTGTGCGTACAAAAGAGGAAGCACAAAAGAGGAAGGAGCAGAGAATCCCATAGCACCAGCTGTTGCCGGGGTGTGGGCCCATCCTCCTCCCGGTACGGTGTGGCTTCGGCTGCCCCAAACGCCGGTATTTATGGTAATGTGGCCGTAATTGCCCCCACGCTAAGGCAGGCGGGACGGCAGCACCCCTTTTAGTTTAGGAGTTGCTGGGGTGAGAGCTGAGGACGTGAAGGGCAAAGACTTTCAATCACATTCAACTTTGACACTTGCACTATGAAAATCAGGTCTTAGCTTGAATTAAATAGGCCAATAACAACATGAATAAAATGGTTAAGCTTTCTCACGTGCAAGACTATAATTCTTTCACCTTAACTTGGCCCAGATATTCGACCTTATTGCAGCTTATTTCGCGTAGCTTAGGGGCGGAAAATGAAAATGTTACTTCTCTGCGTCCTTCCCATACCACTTCTTCGTGACCAGCATCATGTTCTGGTACTAATCATATTGTTGCAAGTGAACATAGATTATGGAGAGGTGGCAATTTTAGGTCAAGATAGAATAGAAAAGGTATAGTTTTTAACCTTTGGAGTATGAGAAATTACTTCCGGGTTGAGAGAGAAAAAAAAACGCAACAAAAAAATTCAGCTTTCTCGTGTATTCAAAGGGTTATGGCAGTTTTTGAGAGAGAGAGAGAGAGAGAGAGAGAGAGAGAGTAATTTTTCAACATCATTTCACTTAAATTCCCTCTTCTTTCCTTGATTTCAACCATATAAATCTAACACTCATTACCTCTTTGTTTTTCACACAGCTAGGTATTATATTTACACTGACACCAGACGTGTGTTAAAACCTAGCAGACTAAAGGTTAAAAGCTCTCTCCATTGGCCCTTTTGGATGGCATGTCACTTAGTTGAACAAAATCACCTTGTTTTTATCTAAGTTTAATCAGGTGCATCCGTAACAGTGAAGGGCTTGATTTAACCTCCTCTTTACCTGTTCCCACCTTCGTCCTCTTTTAAGGTACGTTCGGAAGGTAGATTTATTTTATGCATAGAAGAAGGAAAAGCCAGAAGCCCACACGATTTCTCCCTCTAAGAAAAAATAAATGCAAAATAACATGGAGTCAAAGTCAAGATCTATTCATTTCGAGATGCCTGGACACACTGCCTTTAAGAGAGTGGAGGTCGTAGGCAGTGGGAATGACAGACAGACAGAGGACGTACTGACCCAAGGACGTCCTGTGTGTCTTGTTATCTCCAGACGATTTTATTCAGCTCAGGGTAAGCTTTTCGAGGTGGAAGGGTTGGATGTTGCCTTCCCTAACCCCTTCACTACTGGGGGGGATCTTCAGCTGAATAAAATCGTCTGCTGGTAGTAAGATTTAAAGAAGACATGCAAGGGTTGAAGTAGTTAATGTTTTTCAGTTCATTACCCTACAGCCATATGGTCCAGCAGTAATTATCCCAACCACGGAGGTAAAACACACACACACACACACACACACACACACACACACACACACACACACACACACACACACACACACACACACACACACACACACACACACACACACACACACACACACACACACACACACACACACACACACACACACACACACACACACACACACACACACACACACACACACACACACACACACACACACACACACACACACACACACACACACACACACACACACACACACACACACACACACACACACACACACACACACACACACACACACACACACACACACACACACACACACACACACACACACACACACACACACACACACACACACACACACACACACACACACACACACACACACACACACACACACACACACACACACACACACACACACACACACACACACACACACACACACACACACACACACACACACACACACACACACACACACACACACACACACACACACACACACAAACAAACACACACACACACACACACAAACACACACACACACACACACACACACACACACACACACACACACACACACACACACACACACACACACACACACACACACACACACACACACACACAGAGGAACCCTTTTTTATTTTTTTAACTAAGAGAACTTCATTCATATCAGCAGGGGCATTTTTATTTGGAGAGCTTAGATACAGCCGTCATAATCCCCTACGCTATTTAGGTGCTTCTTTAAATATAACAAAATCGTCTGGTTGCAGTTAGAGAATACAAGAAGACGTCACCGTATCGAAAGGGTTAAAAGTTACATAAGTAGCAGGAAAGAAGGTGCTAAGGTGTTACAAGCGGTCTTTGAAGCGCAGTGCGTCCAGGCATCTCGAAATGAACAGACCTTGAATTTGACACGCAATTATCTTGTTTATGTTTTTTCTTGGAGGGAACAATCTTACGTGCTTCTGGCCTTTGGTTCCTTCTTCCTTGCATTAAAAAAAAAAAAAGTATAAATCACTAAGGAAGAGGTGTTAGGGAAGCCCCCAAGGCGAAGAGAAAGCCACCCCCTTTTGCCGTCTTCTTGTGGGCATAAATGATTTCCTAGCACCCTCTTCCTTAGCATTATATTTTTCGTACATAAGTTATCTCTTGTATGCGTCCCATGTTTTTCAGATATTGTCATAGGTTGTGTAATAAGAGATGAATGTAAAATTAGAGATAGAAGTTCGCCTAATATTTCACCTCTTCTCACATTCTCTGGTGGCTAATATTTCTAAGCTGAGAGAGGCTTGGTGTATCTCTCTGCTGCTGATGCTCTTTGTAATTATGTGTCAGGGAGGGAGGTGAAGAACGTGCACCAAGTCTGAACTAAACGGATGGAATAGCAGGTGAACTTCTGTCCCATATTGTATCAAAAAATATTGAACTAAGAACGCAAGGAAGGGTGCAACAGGGGCCTCGTAATATCAACACAGATTACATAGAGGACATACAGAAAGATAAAGCGTGGTACATGGAGAAAGAGATCGATAATTAAGAGTTACCAGACGGTCTACTAAACTTAACAATACTGCCCCTAGTCTGAGCGTCTCGTACTTCTCCAGCATTCCCTTACGATGTCCAGGAGACCCATCCTAACATCTCAGATTCTGCAGCCCATAAACCTCTGTGTGGCCACCTTAAGCCGATTCTAGCCAGCTTAATCCATATCCAGTCGGCTTAGCTTCGTGTTATACCAGTCTCATCTTCCTCGTTCCCATTCAGAGCGATGGGGATCTCGATTAGTTTGCTCTCTTTATTAGGCTTCGAAGCAAAATAAATTACAGTACACAGCTTTACCAAGCAGAAAAGTATTTTTAGATAATGGCACCTTGTTGATTAGGCGTTTGAAAAGATCGCAGGACTTTATACGGTATTCTTGTAAGGTCAGATTGTCCCCCAGAATATCGTCCTGTTTTTCCATACGAGGAAGTCCCATTCTTTTTATCATACAGCCTCGTTTTCATAAATAGCATACAAAACCCATAGGCAGAAATTAACTGGTAAGAAAGAGGTACAAGGAAGCCTACTAAGTTTATGAAAGTACGCCAGTATTTGTGAAACTGTAGTGGCAGTAGTGAGAGCAAAGTGAAGCCGGTGGGAGACAGGTGTAATATGGAGGTGTGGCAGGTGTTCTAGTGGTTGATAGTGACGGCAGGTTGTTGTGAGGTGTGGCAGAGGCGGCATGCAGGGCGGGTGATGGCAATATGGCTGGTGGCAGATGATATGGTGACGTACGGCAGGGTAAGTGATGGCAGATGTATGGCAACTATGGCAGGGTGAATGATGGCAAATGTATGGCGGCTGTGGCAGAGTGAATGATGGCAAACGTGTGGCAACTATGGCAGGGTGAATGACGGCAGATGTATGGCAGCTGTGGCAGGGTGAATGATGGCAAGTGTATGGCAGCTGTGGCAGGGTGAATGATGGCAAGTTGGCTGATGGTTTTGCGATTTTTTTAAGGCTAGGAAACCCGTTCTCAAAGTTCATTAGCCCACCTACGACACACCAACAGTGGGCCGATCCTCTGCAGCCCTCAGACATATCCTGGCATTTATCAGTTAACATCCATCATCTCTAGTGTGATACGCTATGGACAAAACGTTCTGATCTGGTGTTACGGTATTAGTTGGGGTGTTTTTATGGTGTCAGTCGGGCCAATTGGAAGAGAAGTGAACATAGTGATAGTGAATCCAGATCGACAAACTGTTCTCTTTACCAGCCCAGATAGAACCCGCTGCCACACAGTCCTGAGCTGCGACAGGAGTTACTCGCGGCAGAGGGACATGCGGTGTGCAAGGCATGACAGGGCAAGAAGAAGGGAGACAACTTGATCTATTTGGCAGAGACGGGTGGCCAGGATGAGAATCAGGGAGGGGAGTGATGGAGAAGAGGGGGGGATGCTGTAGGGATGGAGGGTAGGAGAGGGAGGGGAGGGGAGAGGTAAGGGGGTAAGGGGTGGGGTGTTGGTGAGAGGGCAGTGAACCGCGTCTGGTGTGCCGTCGTCATAGCAACACAGCCACCACCTGCAGCCACTCTGCCTTCTGCCTCATCTCCCGGAGCGTAAATGACCGCAAATGTTACCAAATTCCCAAGGCTCTGTAGTATTCCCAGGCTTCTGTGACTCAGCTGAACAAAATCGTCTGGGGTTAGCTGAAATACTGATCTTGCCCCGACCACGAGAAGGTTAATGGTGAAGGTATATGTTATTCAGTTTTAGAAAGGAGCTGCAGTAGTGACGTCGTTAATTAAAGTTTCCTCTAACCCCCTTTAGCTCTAAAATCACCTCTGAGCTCAATGAATCGTCTGGAGGTTGCCAAGCACGAATGAAATATAAAAGACGCCCGTGAAGTGAAGGAGTTAATCAAATATTGCCGAAAATACCGGTTACATAAACAGTTATTCTCGAAGCCTGTTGGCCAAAACTCACGCTTTATCAACAGATATTACCTGAATTTTCTGATGTTGTTGTTGTTGTGGCTCAGGGTTTATTTCAAACGTGAGAGGAATGGATTGCAGGCTTAAGTAACCCTCCTTCTGCGGTCCACCATCATTTCTTGTGGGGACAAGGAAGTAGCTGAGGGACATAAGTATTACTTGGCAGTGGAGTCGCCATGTTCTCGGTCCCACCACGTGAAGGCATTCCTCTTCAGCACCGCCTGAATTCTCTAGAATACATAAACAGATAAGGTACCATAATCATATATTACTAAATTTCCAAGATATTATAAAAAGTTATTATGTAAAATCTAAGGATATCATTAACATATATTACCTAAAACTTCAAGGTATTCTTAGTTGTATATTGCAGAAAGTCTCAAGATACCTAAACAGTTATACCAGTTATCCTAAGGCTATGTAACTACTACCAAAAATCTCAGGCTATATCAATAGATAACCCCCTTCATCATCATCATCGTCGTCGTCGTCGTCGTCTTCGTCGTCGTTATCGTCGTCGTCGTCGTCATTACTCACAACCCTATTATTCTTTGCATGAGTACGATCCAAATACAGAGTAAGAAGCATAAGAGTAGAATTACCAGCGATGCCCAGCGAGATGGACACCACTTCCAAACACTCATCACAGTGGCACCTAAATTTATTACATCTCTCTCTCTCTCTCTCTCTCTCTCTCTCTCTCTCTCTCTCTCTCTCTCTCTCTCTCTCTCTCTCTCTCTCTCTCTTTACGCATATATATCGCCTCGTTTCGTTTATAAAGGCTCCAGCATGCTTGCATATGTCGGCCTTGGTCACCTAATGGTGGCTCTCCATGTTGCTCGATCTCTGGCAGCCTCACTATTCAGTCCCTTATCCTTGAGGTCACACTTTATGACTTCGTCCCAGATCTTTTTCGGTCTGCCTCTCGCAACCCTACTCCCAACGTTCACACTTCTTGCTTTCTGCACTCTGTTGTCATACCCCATCCTCTCCACATGCCCAAACCATCTCAGTCTACCTCTCCTCATCGCAGCACCAGTGCACTCCAGTCCTTCCTCTTAACTCTTCCATCGTAAACCTAGCCCTCCCCAGGCCTCGCATTCAAGGACGCACTGCACATCCATCTAATCATTGTCATTTCTGTACGTTTCAGCCAGCGAATATCCTCTTCCTTTAATGCCCAGGTCTCACTACCATACAGCATTACTCTTTTCTATATATATATATATATCAGATAAACCCATTCGGCCCCGGGGGGGTACCAGTCACTGGATATAATCGTCTGGTTATAGTCAATATGGAATAATGATAGAGTTGGGATAGATAGAGATACAAAGAGACAGGCAGACAGACAAACGGATAGACTGAATGGTAGGTAGGTAGGTAGGGATTTAGCTAGACAGATAGACAGGCATAGATACAGTGAGGGAAGTAGATAAATATGTAGATAGATAGGTTATAACCTCTTCAAACCTATTCAGACCTGCGTGATTTCCTATTGCTGACTGAAACTGTGTAGCGATGGTCAGAATAGAATAAAAATCAACAAATAGGTATGAATGGGAAGCGGAACAGCTCTTTTGGCCTCAGCAGGGAATGAAGTCAAGCCAGATGAAGCCAGCGTTGTGGGTGAGTCAGCAGTGTTGGTTAAAATTAAAATTCCGCTTCGTCAGCATTTTTTAGACAGCTTGTATCCTTAGCTGAGAAAGTGATGTCATGTTAACCCTCTCGTGATCGGAACAACTCGTTTATTCTACTGAAGCTAATGACACGATTTTATTCTGAGTGAGTCATAGGAGCCTGGGTTAAGTATGCACTGATTATTTATCCCTCTGATAAAATATGGCAGCACCGTTTAAAGAGAATATTGATGGCAGAATGATTTATAATTCTGTCTGCTACAGGCGTGTATGTTTGAAGAATTATGATTTTTCTTTTTACGTCACATAAAAGTTCTGTGCCCGATATTAAGCTTTCGCAATTGACATGAAGTTACAGTAGAATAGTGACGGACGAACTGGGAGCAAATCCAGACCAAAGAAAATATACATAAGAGGTAGTCTTCCCTGCCCTTGTGTAGTTTTCACATCTTTTCACTCATTCTCACTAGGCGTCCGCGTCATGGTACAAATTAATTAACACGCACAAACAAACACTGCCACACCTGTACGCAGCATTTTGACGTGCATGTACGAGGCCAGGAAGAAGTTGAAGTTTTTGCTATATTAATGCTGCCAAGGGCGTAGTGTGGTGTTCCTCGGTGTAAATGATCTGGGCATTCTTCAAGTGTCCGAAAATTAATTCACTCTGTCCGTTTAATCAGTTGCACTTAAGTCATGCATCAACAAGACCCAAACGTGTATAGTACAGTCGCAGCTCCTCCAAGAGATATGTACAACTCAGCCATACATACAAACATACATACATACATACTTACATACACACATATACATTCACACATACATGCGGAGATCCATATTAATTATTTATATCCAGGTGAAGTATTTACATGCATATTATGTACTGGGGATTCACGTCTCAGTATTATCTAGTCTGTCTGCCAGTACAGTTGATTTGAATGTAAGTTTTCCACCTAGGTTTTAACAGAATATTCCCCATGCTGTATTACTTCCATCTATGTTACTGTTCCGTGTGTTCCTTAACTCTGCTTTATCAGTCCTTGGCATGGAGAGTGACAGTGAGGAAGACCTGGCCACTAGAGCTGTCCGGGACATGAGCAGACTTATATCCAAAATGGTTACAGATGGTGAGTACCCTTGAGAAGAGCATTTGTTTTTATTGTATATTTATTTCTGCTCTTTACATCTCTCATTCTTTTACGCTTTCTTTGGTCTTGTGTCGTTTTTATTCAGTTCATCTTCCATTTATTATGCTTCTTTCGTCCTTTATTTATCTTGTACGTGTGTAAGGGGGAAGGGGTAGTAAGTCCACATCATTCACTCTGCCTCGTTCGTTCTTATAGTCTGCAATATATTGGGTTGATGTGTTTTAGAGCCACGGTAATTATGCATGGTGAGTATTTCATTTATTATTATTTTTTTTTGGTATAGATTGTGGTGTTACTCCTTTGATTCATTGTACGTAGCCTGGTTTTATGTACTTTCCTTGGTGTGTGTGCGTGTGTGTGTGTGTGTGTGTGTGTGTGTGTGTGTGTGTGTGTGTGTGTGTGTGTGTGTGTGTGTTAAGTGTTCGTATATTTTCTGTCATCAGTGTAAATATAAATACCGTAATCATACTAAATACTTTCCACAGACATAGCTTATAGTGTGAGGAGTAGTTGAAGTCTTTAGTATGAGAAAATATTAAAAGAAATTACTATGTTATTTTTCTCACCGTGAATTAAAAAAAAAAAAAATGACCATCAGAAATTTTGGCACCATTTTACGACGTCATTTTGGTTTTAGTACACTTTTTTGGGTTTAATTCTTGCCTGTAAGCGATTTATTCAAGGGAAACCTATCGCTGAGAAGACTTTCAGAAATACGGGTTTTGGATTTAGTGGGTTAGGGATAGTCTCTGTTTAGCCCTTTCTGTCCAATGATAGTTTGTTCTGAGAGAGAGAGAGAGAGAGAGAGAGAGAGAGAGAGAGAGAGAGAGAGAGAGAGAGAGAGAGGAGAGTAGCGTGTGGTGTGATGAAAGTGAGTGGTGTGAAAGTGAGAGTAATGTGTAGGGAGAGTGGTGTGTGGTGAGAGAGAGTGGTGTGTGGTGAAAGTGAGAGTGGTGTGTGGTGAGAGTGAGAATGCTGTGTGGTGAGAGTGAGAGTGGTGTGTGGTGAGTGAGTGGTGTGTGGTGAATGTATGAATGGTGTGTGGTGAGTGAATGATGTGTGGTGAGAGTGAGAGTGGTGTGTGGTGAGTGAGTGGTGTGTGGTGAGTGTGAGTGTGGTGTGTGGTGATAGTGAGAGTGGTGTGTGGTCAGAGTGAGAGTGGTGTGTGGTGGTGAGTGAGAATGGTGTGTGGTGAAAGTATGAATGGTGTGTGGTGAGTGAATGATGTGTGGTGAGAGTGAGAGTGGTGTGTGGTGAGAGTGTGGCGTGTGGTGATAGTGAAAGTGGTGTGTGATCAGAGTGAGAGTGGTGTGTGGTGAGTGAGTGGTGTGTGGTGAAAGTGAGAATGGTGTGTGGTGAAAGTATGAATGGTGTGTGATGAGTGAATGGTGTGTGGTGAGAGTGAGAATGGTGTGTGGTGAGTGAGTGGTGTGTGGTGAGAGTGAGAGTGGTGTGTGGTGAGAGTGGTGTGTGGTGAGAGTGGTGTGTGGTGAGAGTGGTGTGTGGTGAGAGTGGTGTGTGGTGAGAGTGAGAGTGGTGTGTGGTGAGAGTGGTGTGTGGTGAGAGTGGTGTGTGGTGCGAGTGGTGTGTGGTGAGAGTGGAGAGTAGTGCGAGGGTGGAGGAGGACATGGAAAGACAAACTTGGAGGACACAGTATAAAGCTAATTAGAGTCAGCATGTGTGTGTGTGTGTGTGTGTGTGTGTGTGTGTGTGTGTGTGTGTGTGTGTGTGTGTGTGTGTGTGTGTGTGTGTGAAGGGACCCATGACGCACGATTATCGCAGTTTCCCCTTCCATCTCTCTCTCTCTCTCTCTCTCTCTCTCTCTCTCTCTCTCTCTCTCTCTCTCTCTCTCTCTCTCTCTCTTTTCGCCTCTCTCTCTCTCTCTCTCTCTCTCTCTCTCTCACGCTTTATTCCCCATCTCTCCCTTTCTCTTTTCCCTCCCTCTCTCTTCTTCCTCCTCCTCCATCTTTCCCACTGATTTCCTCTCACTTCATTTCTTTTCCCTCTCTCCCTCCCTCCCACTCTCTCACTCTATCTCTTTTTTTACATTCTCCAGTCCCTTCTCTCTTTTTCCCTCCCTCCCTCTCTGTTTTTCCCTTCACTCCTCCTCTGCCGAGTACCTTCCTCTCCACGCCTCCCTCTCTTTTCACCTCCTCCACACTCCTCACATTTCGTTCCTTCCTTCACTCACTTCCTTCTCTTCCTTCGTTCCACTACCTTCCCTGTTTCCTTCTTTCCCTCACCTTGCATCACTCAGTCCCCCTTCTGTCATTACCACCTACCCCACTACAATTACTTCCACAGTTGTCGGTTTCCCTCCTCTCCCCTTTCTCCCCTCTCTTCTCCCCTTCCCCTTCCTCTGCTCTCCCATTCCTCCTGTCCTCCTTCTCTCTTAATTCCTTCCCTTTCCCCTTGTCACTCCCTCTCTCACTCCCATTTCCTTCCTCTCTTTCTTCATTCTCCATCCTCCCATCCCTCCTCCTCTTTTCTGTTTCTCATCCATTTCCCCGGAACTCTTCGCTTTCCCTTCTGCCCTTCCTTCACTTCTCATTCCCCCTCCCTTTCCCCTTCCTCTCTTCTCTCCCTGTTCCCTCTGTCCCTCTCCTCTCTTCTTTCTTCTCCCTCCCTCTCCTCCTCCTATCCTCCTCTCCTCTCTCCTTTCCTCCCTCTTTTTCATTCATTATTTTTCTAAGCACCATGTTCTCTCCATCATTTGTCATCTCACACGTATCTCACTTCCTCCTCCCTCTCTCACGCACACCAATCAAACTTACTTTTCTTTTCAGATGTAATTTCTCCTCTCTCTCTCTTTGCTTCCACCTTTCCTGTTTCTCCTCCTCCTCTCCCTTTATTTTCTTCCTCCGCACCTTCCTCTCTACTTGCCTCTTCTAACTCTTTTTTTTTCTCTCTCATTCATTTTCTCCTTCCCTCTTCCTTCTCAAACGCCGATTTTTCTTCCAGTTCTCCCTTACTTCTTCTCTTTCTTGTTCCTCACCACTGTTATTATTTTTATTCTATCACTCTTTTATTTCTTTTATTGCTCCCTTCCCCCACTTTATTAGTCAGTGTGCTTCCTTCTTCTCCCCCTCAGTTATTCTTTCACTTCTTCCCTTACTCTCTTCTTCCTCATTTCTCACCTGCGTTCCTTCATTACCTTCCTCCTTCTTCCATGCCCTCCTTCACTTATTATCTCTTCTCTCCCTCTCTCCTTTCCCCTCTCCCTTACTTTTTCCCCTCCCTTAACCATGCTTTCCTGTACGTTACCCTCAGATGGCAAGAAATCACCCCTAGCCTGAATAAATAACAGTGGTGATTGCAAGAAAAGGCTGTGATTTTTGTCCCAGTCAGAGAGTTAATCTTTCCCTTCGCTCTTTCCTTTTCCTCATCTCTCACCCTTCTTTTCCTTCCTCCTTTTGTCACTTCCCTCCTCTCTCTCTCTCTCGGCTCCTATGTCACTTCTCTGTCTTTCGTTTCCCCCTTTGCGTCTTCCTTTTGTCTCTTCCTCTGCTTCTGTCTCTTATGCCTCTTCCTTTACTTCTCTCTGCATTATCTCCTTCCTCCACATTCTCTCTCTCTCTCTCTCTCTCTCTCTCTCTCCACTTCTTCCCAATGTGACCCTAACTCACCCGACTCTCCCCCTCCCTCTCTTCCCCTCCCGACTTCCCCTCCTAAGTCCCACCCCCTTCTATCCTCCTCCTCCTCCTCCTCCTCCTCATTCAGAAAATTCCCCATCCACTCACCCAGAGAGAGAGAGAGAGAGAGAGAGAGAGAATTACGTGTGTGTGTGTGTGTGTGTGTGTGTGTGTGTGTGTGTGTGTGTGTGTGTGTGTGTGTGTGTGTGTGTGTGTGTGTAATCTTCGTACGCTGTCCTCCTCTGGCTCAAACCACTTCCGGCGCAGATTTGTACTTCTTTACCCGTCCCCTCCACCGGACCCCGCTTCTGTGTCGCCCCCTCACGGTAGCCCCACGAGAGAGAGAGAGAGAGAGAGAGAGAGAGAGAGAGAGAGAGAGAGAGAGAGAGAGAGAGAGACAGAGACAGAGACAGAGAGAGAGAGAGAGAATCTTCGTAATCTGAATAAAATCTTTCCATGGTGTAGTTCTGTCACCTTAACTTGGCCCAGATTTTCGCCCTTTTGCAGCTTCTTTCACGTAGCTCAGTGGCAGAAAAAGACAATACTGTGACTCTACATCCATTCCAAAGCACTTCTTCGTGACTAGCATCATATACTTTTTAATACCTATTGTTAAAATGTTAGCCTTGAAGATGGAGAGATGGCGATTTTAGGCCAAGTTAAAGTGAAAAGAATATAGTCAGTTCTCTTGCTTTTGATCGTACTCATTTTTTTTTTTTACAACGTTTTGAGGACCTGTTACAAAATGGTGTTAATTTTCCCGTTCGTTCTCACCACCCATTTTAAAGCCATATCTCCAAATCCACTTTTGATATAATGAAAGTACGTAACAGCTTTGTAAATCAGTTTTGTCAATGTATATGTCAGATTTTTTCATTACCTTTGGATTAAAAAACAAAGGGTACTCTGGATTAAACTTGTAAAAAGAAGGAATCGCTGTTCAAGGAGTAGTATTTAAATGCCAATGATTTTTCCTGATAAGGGTTTATATACTACTCACTGGAACTATGAGCAGTAAGTGGGGGAGGCGTGGCTGTATCGGTAGAGATGCGGCCTGCAGTCCTAATGGACCCAGGATCGAATCCCGGCTGGGACAGGGAACAATTTAAGGATTTGAAATTCCTAAAAGCAGACTTTCCTGATGTACCAGATGACCCGCCGACATGTCGTAAAAATACCCCCGCTAATACCAATACACCAGTCCTGTATGAGACAGCCCTAGCATGTATTCAGTATGGATGGTGGGTGTTAGCGCCGAAGTGGTGACATGTGGAAGTATAGGAGGACTACTGGGCCTTGGGATAGGTCACTGCCCCCGAGAAATAGGCCCTGAAGCCTTTGCCCAGAGTCGGACACGTAAAAAAAAAAATAATAATAATAAATAAAAAACATAAATGGACGAGGGAATTATCAGATTCATATTGTTTAACATATCTGTTTTTTTTTTTTAGTATAGACTAGGCATCCCTCTCCCTGTGGCCCAACATCAACACACCCAAAGCCCAAGTAAACCAACACCAGCAAACAGCAAGCACATCCATCACTCACTGCTCTGCAATACCAAGCCGTCACTACCGAAACATGCGTTGGCTGTGCACTGTACTTCAGGGTCGGTGTGATGACAGTAGTGAGGATGCATCTATTACATCTATGTATGTGTATTGTTGAAGGCTAGTGAAGATTTTTTTTTAAATCAACCTTGTGGTGCGTAGGGATTCGGCACTGGTTTCCGTAGTTCAGATATTTAAGGTGAAAGTGACCCGCTGTTTAGTCTTAGGTGTGCTACGTAACTAGTAAATACCAACCACTTCTTGGACGTAAACCCTAATAGGCCACATCCTGTCGGAATACCTTAACCAATCACACCACCAGGCGTCCATTTGTTTATATAGTTACCACCCAACGTAGTAATCAGATTCCCTGGCCAGAAGAAACTACATGGCTTGCGCTCAGTTCCTACCGCAGTGTTTTAACGAGAACCTTAAATTGCTCGTTTCCTCCAGCTGCATTGTGGTTTGTGATCTTACACCAGCAATCCATTCCTCAACTTCCAACATCAGAACGAGACAGACTGCGCCGAGGGAAGTTATTGTTCTGAGAGTTTTATACATATTGATTTGAGTCTGTCCTACACAACACAACAGCATCACCCAACACATCGCAACACAGTGTACTTTATAAAATTCAACATAGCAGCACAACGTGGCACAAAGAAACACTTGCACCCTAACAGCACAGCACAGCACAACACAATTCAGCAATACACACACAGCACAGCGCAACACAGTACCAGTATCCTAAGCAGTGCGACACATTACAATACGTGTACAATCAAAGACAAAAGTATCTTCCCAAAGTTTGACGAATGTATAGTGGAAAGATCGAACCATTTGAAACACGCACTAGAAGAGATAGGATTTTCACTGTATTTCGCCAGGTGTAACTTTTCTTTGGACGGAACTGGGAAAGTAGTTGTGTTTTTTTATTGTCCACGCCATGCACAACGACATAACACTATACAGTACAGCAACATAACACAACAGAGAGCAGTACAGTGCAGCACAACGTAACACCTGTAGCCAGCAGAACACAGCACCACACCTTTACGCTTCACAAACAGCACCCCAGCCCCATGTCCCTCCCCCTTTTACTAACTGCGTTATTTCTGCCGGTATGTGTCTCCCGGTGGCCTCGTATGTACTCGATCTGTTATTTCTCTCTCTCTCTCTCTCTCTCTCTCTCTCTCTCTCTCTCTCTCTCTCTCTCTCTCTCTCTCTCGTGTATGCGTGTGTGTGTGTGTGTGTGTGTGTGTGTGTGTGTGTGTGTGTGTGTGTGTGTGTGTGTACACATATTGGTAGATGATAGGATTTGAATAGTCTTCCTCATCAATCTAGCATGTGCGTGTGTGTATTTGTTTGCTTGCTTGCCTGCTTGTTTCTCCTGCCGTGTCCCCAGTCGGCCTTCCCACACGAGACACAGGCCGGGTTTGATTTGTGGTCATGCAAATTGAAGAGTACAAGAGACATCCATGTCCCTCCCCGCCTGCGGTGGCAGGCAGGCGGAGGAGGGAGGGGCCGCCTGCACACGTCCCAGCATCAGCCTTAGATGGCCTAAAGATTGCAGCCGACCACTACCTGACTAGAAAGTAGATCAAAGAGTTGGCTTACCACATCCAACTTGCAACTGGAAGACCTGAGAGTTCGATTATTTGGCTGGTCAGACTGGGGACACAATTTGTTCCCCCCCCCCCAAGACCCCGTTCATTAGTTATATAAAGGGGGGGACCTGAAGGTAACGTCGACTGTTGCGGGTCTTGTTCTAGGGGGAAGATTAGGACTTTGCTGATTGTCTGAATGATTGAACATGTTCCAAGTTGATAGAGAGGCATTAACCAAACCCGTCTTTTCCAATTTTCCTGATTGGTACGACCGGATTCACAGTTGCTTCGTAATCCCTAATCACATCAAACCCCAGGATGGTTAGCCGTGATGCAAACCACAACGATCAGTTTCACATTTTTCTTTTAGTTTGCTGGTTTTTCTGCTCTCCAATCTACCTCCAAAAATATTATTACAAAAACGGTGATTCAAACCAGCATGGAAAACAGCTGTGAAACCCAAATATAAGATGAGAGCAGGTATCAACACAGGTCGAAGCTGCTAATAATAGATGTGAAAACGTTCCTTAGTTTGCTTTGGATATCCGAAATTTGCAAACAGGTGAGTCAAATCGCGTAGTACCTCGGGAAAGAATAGAGAAATTACTTGCGGTCTACTAGAGATTACAATGAAATAGTAAGTAGTTATCCACAGTAAAAAATTCATCGTAATCTTCCTCGTCTCAGCTGTTTTGGATTTTTGTGTACACTGGACATCTCGGCTCGGTAATAACTCATCGCCACTGGAGCATCACTAATGGACCAGAAAACCCACCGGCCAGCCCAGGAGATGGAGAGGCGTGGGCGAGATAGGCCAGGTATGAAGGGCACACCTGCGTACAGCATACAAACGCTCGTAGCAAGTTATCTCGTTCAGGCTAGATCGTATGTTTCAAGGGTAAAAATTTCATGACAGTACTGGATGTGAGAATTAGAGAGACTCAGTACTGTATGTGAGAATTAAAGAGACTCAAAACTTTAATTCATTGCAAACCCTTAGTTTTGAACTTGCTTGGTTTAAATGGTGACGGTTCTCGCGATAACTCGAAATTAATGGATGAATGACCACAGGCACTTCAGGTCTCTTCATTAATGGTAGTGAGAATTTTACACCTTAACGTCAAAATGGGGGCAAGTTATTACCCCGTCTCCTACTGAGGTCACTGCCCCTGTAGCACTCCTACGCACACGCTCAGACGTGCACCCTGTAATACTGATTAAGATCACGCCGCACCTTGAACGCGAATGTTAAAAAGGCGAGATTCAGAGTAGAGAATAAGTTCCAGCGTAGGATGCAGTCAGTCCCAAGGCAACTTGTGTTTAGCGATATGACACAACGAGCGAAGAAATTGACACATTACAGGATCATCAGAGTGATGGTCTTGCTTTCTAAGCCTACCACTACACTCAGTCAGTTCGATATGGTAAATGTTTATTGTATGTTTGTTGGAAATGTTAATGTTATATGGGAAGAGGAGTGACAGTAAGTACAGTATTAAGAAATCTAGGTCATGTGTATCAGACTGGCTTGAAATTAAATGATAGTGAGCGAACTGAAATAAGTAATGGACAGAACTGATTTCCTGTATATGTTAATGTGGTTAAATTTCTACCTCGTTCGACTCTCTTATAATATGCTTCGATTTGCAGAGTCCCACTACTGTAGTTTGCAAATTATACGTTGGCAAATAACGTGGTTCTGATGGAAAGCTGTGATTATGCGAGATAACAGTAAGATAATCCTCGTTGTTAGCCGTTCCCCGTCCTCTTTCAGTATGCCAATTGTGTGTACAGTAAGTAAAACCCAGACACTGAACTAGGTAAGACCTTTAGCATGAGATTCGTGCAGCAAAACCCACAGGTATTTGATGTCATTTCCTGCCTCTTTTTCCGCAGTATTGTGAAGGTAGACGGAAGGTGATTTGGCCTCGACGAGAGGGTGAGGAACGAGAGAATGGAGCTAAATAAATGAGTGAATAAGTAAATAAATAAAGAGACAGACACACTGACAAACAGGACGCTTCTTTATTGACTTTTCACACACACACACACACACACACACACACACACACACACACACACACACACACACACACACACACACACACACACACACACAGTCTATATTTATGTATGTCTTTGTCTCTGTCTCTACGTACCAACCTACCTTCCTACGTGTCAAGAGTGCAAGGTAAAGGAAGGGAATGGAAGGACAGAGGCAAAGGACATGGATATATTAGAATTCCACCATATCTCCTAGTCACTGTACCCATCCCCAGGTTCAGGGCGCCTCTCAGGGCTCTAACCACGCCTTCCCTATCGATTCAGGGTCGTGGTCTCGTTGCCTTTAGCGATTTGTGCCATTTAGAGCCGCTTTATCGCCGATTTTGAAGAGTCTGCGCTGTTTCTGGTCGTCTTTTCCTCGTCTTTGGAGATTTCGTAGGACATCTTGCCGATTTAGGGCCGTATTTATGTCTTTTTTGGAGATTTCGGAGGATTTCTGGCCGATATAGAACCGTATTTTCCTCGTCTTCGGAGATTTCGCAGGACTTCTTGCCGATTTAGAGCCGTATTTTTGTCTTCTTTGATGTCATTGGATTTGTTGCTGATTTAGAGTCGTATTTTCGTCGTCGTTAGAATTCTTTATATGATTTCTCATTGATTTGCAGCCGTAATTTCGGCGTCTTTAGAGATTCCCTTATTCGGCTTTATACTCTGGCTGTTGAGATTTCAAGTGGTTTCAGGCCGCATTCTCATTGGGTTAGAGACGCAACACTTCCTCCTCTGCGATTTATTTCACTTGTTCATTAGTATCCTATTTGCGTGTTACAGGTGCGAACTCGTGTAGTGAAGGAGTTAGCGGAGACTTCTAACCCTTTCACTTCGAGAGGCTGAAGTAATGGAAAAGGGAGAGAGAGAGAGAGAGAGAGAGACTCGAAATGGAGAGTTTGAAGCAAGAAAACTTACAATTCCAGGTAGAGTGTGAGTAAGAAGGTATAGTAAAAATAAATGAATAAATAACGCAGTCTTCTTAGTCCCGTCTGAAGAATATTTACAACTGACGAAGCTCAATAACAATCCTATCTCTTCTTCAGGGTGTCTCAGATCATTCGACCCTTATCCTGTGTATTTGCCAGACCTTCGGAAGATCCTAATTTCTCTTAACAATACCGATCCGCCCCATGACAATACAAAACGAGACAGCGAACACTAACTTCTGAAACCCACTAGTACGCTCTTCGGAACCCAGCAAATGTTTCAGAATAAAGTGTAAGAGTTTGATAATTATTCGTGTTAAAAGAGAAGTGATATTCCCGACCCCGACTGTGCTTTTGGCGTGGGGAGGGATAGGGCTTCTGGGCACGTCGCTGGCTGCTTCTGTGGGTGTTAATGGGGAGGTGGGCTGGATAGCGAGGGGAGGGGAAAGGGGGATCCATGCTCACCCCCTCCCCTTCCCCCCTTCCTCTCCCCCTTCCCTTTATCATGGTTCTCACTCGTTTGTTAGTTGACTTTTTTCGGCGCTCAAGCAAAATCATCTTCTTTAATATTATTAGTATATTATTATTATTATTATTATTATTATTATTATTATTATTATTATTATTATTGTTATTATTATTATTATCATTATTATCAACATCATCATCATCATCATCATATCATTATCATTGTCATCATCATCATCATCGTTGTATCATTATCATCATCATCATCATCCTTTTTGTCGTCGTCGTTTTGTGTAAAGAGATTTTTGACCGTACCACTACCCCCGGGAACAAGGTGGGGAGATAAGGTGCATCAGTAAGTATAATAGTGTGTGTGTGTGTGTGTGTGTGTGTGTGTGTGTGTGTGTGTGTGTGTGTGTGTGTGTGTGTGTGTGTGTGTGTGTGTGTGTGTGTGTGTGTGTATTACCAACATATAAGAGGACACTGGCTTATAATGCGCAGAATAAATCGCTGATAAAGAGGTGTTACGAAATCCTAAAGCCATCATAAAAGGCCACGATCGTAAACACTAACGTCTGCAGTCAGGGTTATATATTTCTCTCTCTCTCTCTCTCTCTCTCTCTCTCTCTCTCTCTCTCTCTCTCTCTCTCTCAGCGAATTAATCCTTACATTACGCCTCAGTATTTTTTATGTCTTTATTCTCATTTGACAATCATTAGTGACACACCGGAAAAAATATTCGTGTAGAAAGTAAGTCGGTGAGAATGTGGTGTTAAGTATAGCTCTATAATGTCGGTACAGGTGTGAGAGATGTATACCTGCAGCAAAGGGAAGATGGAAAAGTCGAGGTGGATAAGTACGTATGTTATCTAGAGAAGAGTGCTGCGTGAGAGAGAGAGAGAGAGAGAGAGAGAGAGAGAGAGAGAGAGAGGTTAGAGCTTGATTTCCTTATTTTCTCTAACATAACTCAGTCATTTTGTTTCTTAGTTTAGTTTGTATATATATTTTTTGTGAGGGGGACGTGAGATGCAACCCAATAATGATATCGTGAGACTTGAATGATGAGAAAATACATGTTTGGGCCAATGCATAGGGCAGCTTACGAAGAGACTTGGTAAATTTCTTGTTTTTCTTATCTTGTTTAATTTTTTTTGACAATTCATTCGTAACTTAATATACTTCCCTGTGTTACTCGTCTTGTTTCTAGATCCCTGACACAAAATTACCAAAGGATACTAGGAATTGATGATGATGATGATGATGATGATGATGGTGGTGGTGTTGATGGTGGTGAAATTTGGAAGGCTATTTCGTGTTTTACTTTATAGCTCTTTACTCAGCGGTGCAAAATGCTCTTCTCTTTTTTTCATTTTCTTTTCTCTTCTCCTCTACTCTCCTTTCATCTCTCTCTCTGCTCTTCCCTTCTTCCCTCTTCTTTTCTCTTCCTCCTTTCTTCCCTCTCTGCTCTTCCTCTTCCTCTCTCCATCCTCTGACTTTCCCACCTCCTCCCTCTTCCCACGCTCCATCCCCCTCCCCTTCTCTCTCCCCCTTTCTCTCACCGTCACACCTGCTCTGTGCTCGTCGTCACACTTATTTCATCTCCCATTTACCTGTTCCCATCTTTGTCTCTCTTCTTTGTCTCTCTTCTCTCTCACTTTTTTATCTTTCTTCGCCTCTACTTCTCTGTACTTTGTCCTCGTTAGCTTTGTCTCATATTTGCTCATTTCTCTCACTTTTTTTTATTCTTTGCCTCTTTGTGTCTGTCTTTCATTCATAGCTCTGTCTCTTTACCTTTTCTTTCATCTCTGTCTCACTTTATCTTCTTTGCCTCTTTTTCTCTACTTTGTCCTCCTAATGACTGTCTCTTCTTTGATTATATTTTCTTTGCATCCTTCGAAGTCCTCTCTATGCTTCTGCCTTCTTGCATTTACCTATTCCCATCTGTGTCTCATTCTTCTCTATCCCATATGATATTTTGTTTCTCTGTACTACCATCTGTCTCTGTCATCTTTGTCTTATCTTTATCTCTGCTCTGCTCGTTCTTTCTCCTCACCTTCCATCCGTCTCTCCTCTACGGATTTCCATCTTTGTCTCTCCTATATTATGTTTCTTCCTTGTCCTCTTTACCTGTGTCTCTTGTTTGTTTATATTCTTTGTTTCTCCTCTCCCATCTCCCTTCTTACATCTGGCGTATATACATTCTCATCTATGTTTCTTTTCTGTTTTTTTCTTGTGTGTGTGTGTGTGTGTGTGTGTGTGTGTGTGTGTGTGTGTGTGTGTGTGTGCGTGATAAGAAGGAAGGGAGAGTCGGAGGAAAGAAGGAAGAGGTTGTGTGAAGAGAGAGAGAGAGAGAGAGAGAGAGAGAGAGAGACACACACACACACACACACACACACACACACACACACACAGAAAGAGAGAGAGAGAGAGAGAGAGAGAGAGAGAGAGAGAGAGAGAGAGAGAGAGAGAGAGTTGGAGAAGGAAATGCTGGAAGGAAGTGGAAGGTTTAATAACAAAAGAGGAAGAATTAAGGGAATAGTAGAGAGGTAAAATAAAGAAGGAAGGAGAAAATGCTGAGAAAAGGAAGGAGGAGGATGTAGGGAGAGATGGAGAAGAGGGAGGAGGTGTAATAAGTGGGGAGGGGAGTTTGAAGAAAGAATAAGGAAGGGAAGGATGTGATAGGGAAGAAGTTAAAGCTGAATGAAAGGAGGAAGTTATAGCCAAATTAAGGTGTTTGTGTGTGTGTCTGAGAGAGAGAGAGAGAGAGAGAGAGAGAGAGAGAGAGGAAAAGAGATAAGGAGATAGAGAGGGAGGTGCAGGAAGAAGGAAGGGAGAATTGGATGAAAAGAGGAAGTAGCTGTAGCAAGAAGGGAGGAAAAATTGAAGGAAGATTGACGAAGGTGCATCAAGGAAGGAAATCAGGAAGAAAGAGAGTCTGAAGGAAAATGATGTGGAAGAAAGAGGAGAGGAAAAATGGAGGGAGGAAAGAGAGAAAATACTGATAGAAGAAAGAAGAGCGAAGAGAAGTAGAAAAGGCAAGAGGAGGAAGAGGAGGAAGGAAGCCAAGAGGAGAGAATAAAGAAAAAAAAAGAGAAAAAGGGGGTGGTTAAAGAGAGAGAGAGAGAGAGAGAGAGAGAGAGAGAGAGAGAGAGAGAGAGAGAGAGAGAGAGGAGGAAGGAAGAACTGGAGGAAGAGAGGGAGGAGGTGTAGCTAAGGGAGGGGAAGCAGTGGAGCGGGTCGAGGGAGGGAGGGAGAGGGGAGAGAGGGGGAAGATATTGAGGGGGAGGGAAGGAGGGATAGAGGGAGGGAGAAATGAGGGAGGGAGGAAGGAGGAAGAGAGGGAGGGAGGAGAAGTAGCAGGGAATGGAGGAGGAGAGAGGGAAGTATTTTGAGAGAGGGGGAGGAAGGAGTTAGGTAAGAGACATGAGGTAGGAAGGAGGAAGAGATGGAGTGGAGGGAAAGGGGGAGAGAGAGAGGGGGGGAGGAGGGGGAGGAACGTGAGAGGGAAGGAAGCCGGGAGGGAGGGGGAGAGAGAGAATGAGAGGGGGGGTAGTTACTAGGTAGAACTCTGAGGGAAGTAGTGGCTATTACGCGAGAGGGGGAGGGGAAGGCATGCTCCCCCTCCCCCCCGTGTGTGTGTGTGTGTGTGTGTGTGTGTGTGTGTGTGTGTGTGTGTGTGTGTGTCCGTCCGTCCGTCTATCTGCTATCGATCAGTCTGTCTCTATATCAACTAATATCTATCTTCTCCTCCTCCTCCTCTTTTCTTACTCATCAGATACCTTACATAAGAATCTCTCTCTCTCTCTCTCTCTCTCTCTCTCTCTCTCTCTCTCTCTCTCTCTCTCTCTCTCTCTCTCTCTCCCTCTCTCTCTCATCATGTGGCGTATACATTATTTTTTTAATATAAGTGGATTTTTATTTTTCTCTCATTCTTGATTTAATTTTTCCTTATTTACTTCGCTCCTTCGGTTTCTCTTCTGCTCCGTCTTTCCTTGCTTCCATTTACGTGTACTTATTTCCTTATGTATGTCCGTCCTTCCTTCCTTCCTTCCTTCCTTCCTTCCTTCCTTCCATCAACCCCCTGGCTTACTACACCCCCCTCTTCCTTCATCTCCCCCCTTCCTTCCTTTCTTTCAGAATCCTCCCACTTCTCCTAACTCGCCTTTATTCCCTCTCATCTCACCCTCTTCCTCCCTCTTCTCTCTCTTCCTCCCTCTTCTCTCTCTTCGTCCTTCCACCTTCTCTTCCATCCCCCTCATTCGTCTTATTTCTCCCCTCCCCCTCCTCATTTCTCCTCTTCTCTTCCCCTCACCCCTCCAACCTACCCCAATCCCTCTTATTTTCTCTATCCTTTCTCCTCCTCCCCTCCCCCAAAGTCTACTATCCCTCCCTTCCCCCCTCCTTCCTCCTCTTTTTCCCTTCCTACCCCCTTTTGTCTCATTTTTCCCTCTTCCACCTCCCCCCCACGAAAACCCCTTTCCCCTTTTCTCCCTTGCGATACCTTCCCTTCCCCTTCTCCCCTTCCCCCTCCCTTCCCCTTCTCCTTTCCCTTCCCTTTCCCTCCTTACCTCATTCCTTTTGCTCTTCCTACCCTGCCTCCGCTCTCCCCCTCCCTACCTCCATCTTTTTTCCTCTTCCTCCCTTTTTAACTTATCTCTTAAGAGCAGTAAAGCGACACTTGAATGGAAGCTTGCTAACGTAACCCCAGTATTTAAAAAAGGTAACAGAGCACAACCAGAAAACTGCCGCCCAATTAATTTAACATCGGTGATTTGCAAATTGCTTGAAACTATTACCAGAGACAAGCTTGTGAAACACTTAGAATCAAACAATCTCATCAAAGATTCACAACATGGTTTTCGAAATAATCGCCCTTGCCTCACCAATCTGTTGGACTTTTTCAATGATATACTGAACATGTACGACGAGACTAAATCTGTTAATTAAAGCTTATAATCAAACAATCTCATCAAAGATTCGCAACATGGTTTTCGAAATAATCGCCTTTGCCTTACGAATCTGTTAGACTTTTTCAATGGCATACTGAACATGTACGGCGAGACTAAATCTGTTGATGTTGTCTATCTCGATTTTCTAAAGGCTTTTGACAAAGTTCCACACAAAAGACTCCTTCATAAACTAAAGGCACATGGTTTCGGTGGCAGTGTTCTCGGGTGGGTAGAAGACTGGCTCACCGGACGAAAACAAAGAGTTGTAATAAATGGAAAAGAGTCAGACTGGATAAACGTTACAAGTGGAGTTCATTGATAAGTCTTATTCTTTTTTTTTTTTTAATATTTATCAATGATATTTATGAAGGATTGTGCTGTAAGATTTCAAAATTTGCTGACGATACTAAAATAGGTAACATAGCAGATACAACATTGCAAAGGCAGGGGGTTCAGAGAGATCTTAATCAACCGTTTAACTGGGCCCAAGCATGGCAAATGGATTTCAGTATCAATAAATGTAAGATGCTAAACATTGGCAGTAAAAATGTAAGAGCTAGTTATAACATGAATACTGTAATGTCCAACTTGATAGGGTAAACCATGAAAAAGACTTAGAAGTTATAATAAGAAACGGTCTGAAACCAAGCAAACAATGTACAGAAGCTGTGAAAAAGTCAATAAATTGATTGGATTCATATGTAGAACATTTGAATATAAATCTGATAATATCGTCCTCACTTTGTATAATTCCTTAGTACGCCCACAATTGAAGTATTGCGTTCAGTTTTGGTCACCGTATTCTAAAAAGGATGTGGAAAAGCTTGAAAGAGTGCAGCGAAGGATGACAAAGATGACACCTAGATTGAGAAATAAGCCGTACGAGGAACGTTTAGAAGCCCTGAATCTCTTTACCCTAACTAAACAGGGTTTACGAGGAGATTTGATTCAAGTATTCAAAATATTCAAAGGACATGATAACGTGGCTATCAATAAATACTTCACAGTTAGTCACTCGAATTATACTAGAGACATTGGGCATAAAATAATTGGCAAACGATTCCAGTCGCATAAAGCTAAACATTTCTTCTTTAATAGAGCTGTAAATATATGTAACAAATTGCCCTCCAGTGTAGTAAATTGTAATGCAGGACTAACCTTTAAAGATAGCTTGGATAAGTATCTGTTGTCTAACCCCCAGCTTAATATGTTTACTCCTGAATAAAACACTTGGTATATACAGTACTGTATATATTTTTTTCAGAGCCTGGATCAATTTATTAAAAGCAAATACAGTATAAGCACAGACTAGGATATGCACAGATTTCACTGAGTTAACGGTCACCACTCTTACTTTCGGCCTGTGATGGGCTGTGGATCACTGAGGGTCCCTGTTAGTTAAAAGACCACCATCAATATTATTTTAATGTGACAGGGGTCACTGCATCAGGAGGTAACTAGTGTGCTTGTCCTGCATGGGGAAGTTCCCTGTCTCAATGGAGTGAACAGAGCTGGGGCCTGATTGACTGCTGCATACCTTAATAGCGCCATGCAAGGCTGGCGCACCACCCCTGAACATCCACACTGTGCACTGTGCAATTCCCACGCTGTGTCTACAGATGCGGCACCCCGTTAACTCAACATACCCATACATAGTGTCATGCGTTATTTATTTATTTGATTACTCATTTTACTTTACTACTTTCTCTTTCAGGTTATTCAAACTGGTAGCATATAGATAAACTATTATAGAATGTAACTTTTCCTTTTCAGTCTTTCCCATGAAATTTCCATGTCAGTTTTTCCATGCTGCATGATGGCTTTTCTTACTTTTCCCTGCCAGTTTTAACTGGAAGGTTTGGAGGCGGGAGGAGCCTTCTTCCTTATCCTTCAGCATGTAGAATTAGATCTCGTAGTCATAGTCTAATCTGTAACAGTCTCGAAAGGACCATAAGGTCTCTCTGTTACTTTCCTTTGTACTCCTTTGTACTCCCCCTCCCCCTCCCTCCCCTTCCCTACCTCAATCCTTTTCCTCATGCTCCCTCTCCCCATCCCTCCCTCCCACCTCCCCCCTCCCCCTCCCCTTCCCCCGTACGCCGCAGCCTGTCTCGTGTCGGTGACCTCTGGGGGTGGGGGAAGAGGGGAGGGGAGGGGGTGAGGGGCTCCCTTACCACCTGCGGCAAAGTATGTGGGGGGGGACCAGCTGTGAGGGGGGAGAGGGGAGGTGAGGGGGAGAGGGAAGGGTGAGAGGGACGGAGAGAAGAATAGTAAG